>NW_026608355.1:0-73880 GCF_029499605.1 Hyla sarda
AATATCTGATACGTCCCCTATCTGGGGACCATATATTAAATGGATTTTTGAGAACGGGGGCCGATTTCGAAGCTTGCTTCCGTCGCCCTATGCATTGACCCGATATGGCAGTATCTTCGGGTACAGTGCACCACCCCCTTACAGGGTTAAAAAGAAAGATTCCTACTTTCATTGCTACCTGCTTGCTGGCTAGCCAGCTAGCCAGCCCTGTGGGCCTTGCTGCTGCTGCAGCCAAAAAACAAAAGGTGGTGCTGCTGCTGCTTCTGCTGCTTCTGCTTCTGCTTGTGTCTGGCCGCTGTTGGAGCGTCCAGGCACAGGACTTCTGCTGCTGCTGACTAAATGGCCTCCTTAATTGGATCATTTGAGTAGCCAGCACACCTGTGCAGGTAGGGCATGACATGATAGGCAGCTGCCTTGATAGCGGGTGGGTGCTGAATGTTCCTAATTGACAAAATAAGATTAATGCTTATGAAGAAATATAAAATCTCATCCCTTCCCCAATATCGCGCCACACCCCTACCCCTTAATTCCCTGGTTGAACTTGATGGACATATGTCTTTTTTCGACCGTACTAACTATGTAACTATGTAACATAACATGGGGGGGGGGGGGGTCTCCTGGCTGTTCACACAGGTGTGTCATTGCTGTACATTGACCATGCATTGCTTCTGTGGTATTGCAAAGGCAAAGACAAATGCTTCCAGCCATCCATTGCACTAATGGATTGGTCATCAGCTGGCTGTCTATGTCCCGCATCAATATAGACCAAAGTACAGAGGGTTAGGCTATGCTATTGTGCACCTACCTGATGCATCAGAAGGTGCGAGGCCCTTGCTAAATTCTGTGCACAGACGTTGAGATCTATACTTTAGACTGTATCTAAACCTGCTCCAACATGGACTGACATTCTGGCCTACTTTCAGCCGATGCGACTTGTCTGTCGCTGAACAGTCGCTTTTTATGTATTCAGCACCTATGTATAATGTTGTAAAAATGCTCTAGAAGCTAAAGTCGCAGAAATGTCACACATATTTGGCCTGCAACTTTCTGTGCGACAAATTCAGACAGGAAAAATCAGTATAAATCCTTAGAAAATTATCCCCCAGTGTCTCCATCTGCTGGCGGTATTGAATAAGCATTGCTGCACTGATGGGGTATGCATTAGACGAAAAAAAAGAAGAATAATACGCCCAGAAAAGAGGCGAAAAGGAGAAAAACGTAAAAAAACGTGAAAAAAAAGTAAGAGGAAGAGAAGGGAAAAAAAGGTGGAAATGGGTTTAAAAGTGATTTCGGCGGAGAATATATATATATATATATATATATATATATATATATATATATATACGCGCACACACACACATATATATAAACGTATTCTCCGTTGAGATATTGCAGCCGCTGCTGTGTCCAGGCCCAGGAGCCTTAGCACTGTGCTGTGATGTCACTCAATACCACTGACATCACTAGGTGTAAACAACATCTCTCCTTTGCTGTGTATGTGACTATGGAGCTGTTTGGTGATGTCGTCTATTATGGCCTTCATAGAAGCAACAGGAGATTGTTGCATCCATCTAGAACCCTCAGAACTACAGTGCTATGATGTCACTCACTTCCACAGGCCTTGCAGAGTGTAAACAACAACAACCCAGCTTTGTTGTGTATGTAACCATAGGGATTTGTGATGTCACCTAGAACCTTCACAGCAGCGACAGCTTTATGAGGAGCATCAGCACTGCTCTGCCTGAGCAGAACCATCACCGCCATAGGTTGTCAAATAACCCGGGTTTAACCCACACAGGTAAGTCCAATGGGGTGCAGGCATGTCCTCTATGCTTACAGCTTCCCGTGGGTGTTGGTTTGATACCGTTTGGGGACAGCCAAGGAGGCATCTGCAGGCAACAAAGGTAGGTGTGTGCTTGTGTGTGTGTTTCCTATGCAGATCCTAAGCCCAGTGTCACATGCAAGTAGGAGGAGTAAGAAGGGTTCCTGGCAAATCCGGGTTATGGATTGCATTTAAAAAGGCCCCGTGGGAGTGCAATGGGCCCCTGTCTTGCTGCTTAGCAATAATGGTATGGGTTTAGGTTCTGCTGTGTGTACTGGTGGTTGACTGCCCCCCAGCCCAGAGTGTGCATGGAAAATTGTCTGGCAGCCTCCCTGACAGCAAGCAGTGATAGTGCCCATGAAGGGCACCTTGTTGGGCCCGCCCCTTTCACGGTTATCGCTTCTCGGCCTTTTGGCTAAGATCAAGTGTAGTATCTGTTCTTATCAGTTTAATATCTGATACGTCCCCTATCTGGGGACCATATATTAAATGGATTTTTGAGAACGGGGGCCGATTTCGAAGCTTGCTTCCGTCGCCCTATGCATTGACCCGATATGGCAGTATCTTCGGGTACAGTGCACCACCCCCTTACAGGGTTAAAAAGAAAGATTCCTACTTTCATTGCTACCTGCTTGCTGGCTAGCCAGCTAGCCAGCCCTGTGGGCCTTGCTGCTGCTGCAGCCAAAAAACAAAAGGTGGTGCTGCTGCTGCTTCTGCTGCTTCTGCTTCTGCTTGTGTCTGGCCGCTGTTGGAGCGTCCAGGCACAGGACTTCTGCTGCTGCTGACTAAATGGCCTCCTTAATTGGATCATTTGAGTAGCCAGCACACCTGTGCAGGTAGGGCATGACATGATAGGCAGCTGCCTTGATAGCGGGTGGGTGCTGAATGTTCCTAATTGACAAAATAAGATTAATGCTTATGAAGAAATATAAAATCTCATCCCTTCCCCAATATCGCGCCACACCCCTACCCCTTAATTCCCTGGTTGAACTTGATGGACATATGTCTTTTTTCGACCGTACTAACTATGTAACTATGTAACATAACATGGGGGGGGGGGGGGTCTCCTGGCTGTTCACACAGGTGTGTCATTGCTGTACATTGACCATGCATTGCTTCTGTGGTATTGCAAAGGCAAAGACAAATGCTTCCAGCCATCCATTGCACTAATGGATTGGTCATCAGCTGGCTGTCTATGTCCCGCATCAATATAGACCAAAGTACAGAGGGTTAGGCTATGCTATTGTGCACCTACCTGATGCATCAGAAGGTGCGAGGCCCTTGCTAAATTCTGTGCACAGACTTTGAGATCTATACTTTAGACTGTATCTAAACCTGCTCCAACATGGACTGACATTCTGGCCTACTTTCAGCCGATGCGACTTGTCTGTCGCTGAACAGTCGCTTTTTATGTATTCAGCACCTATGTATAATGTTGTAAAAATGCTCTAGAAGCTAAAGTCGCAGAAATGTCACACATATTTGGCCTGCAACTTTCTGTGCGACAAATTCAGACAGGAAAAATCAGTATAAATCCTTAGAAAATTATCCCCCAGTGTCTCCATCTGCTGGCGGTATTGAATAAGCATTGCTGCACTGATGGGGTATGCATTAGACGAAAAAAAAGAAGAATAATACGCCCAGAAAAGAGGCGAAAAGGAGAAAAACGTAAAAAAACGTGAAAAAAAAGTAAGAGGAAGAGAAGGGAAAAAAAGGTGGAAATGGGTTTAAAAGTGATTTCGGCGGAGAAATATATATATATATATATATATATATATATATATATATATATACGCGCACACACACACATATATATAAACGTATTCTCCGTTGAGATATTGCAGCCGCTGCTGTGTCCAGGCCCAGGAGCCTTAGCACTGTGCTGTGATGTCACTCAATACCACTGACATCACTAGGTGTAAACAACATCTCTCCTTTGCTGTGTATGTGACTATGGAGCTGTTTGGTGATGTCGTCTATTATGGCCTTCATAGAAGCAACAGGAGATTGTTGCATCCATCTAGAACCCTCAGAACTACAGTGCTATGATGTCACTCACTTCCACAGGCCTTGCAGAGTGTAAACAACAACAACCCAGCTTTGTTGTGTATGTAACCATAGGGATTTGTGATGTCACCTAGAACCTTCACAGCAGCGACAGCTTTATGAGGAGCATCAGCACTGCTCTGCCTGAGCAGAACCATCACCGCCATAGGTTGTCAAATAACCCGGGTTTAACCCACACAGGTAAGTCCAATGGGGTGCAGGCATGTCCTCTATGCTTACAGCTTCCCGTGGGTGTTGGTTTGATACCGTTTGGGGACAGCCAAGGAGGCATCTGCAGGCAACAAAGGTAGGTGTGTGCTTGTGTGTGTGTTTCCTATGCAGATCCTAAGCCCAGTGTCACATGCAAGTAGGAGGAGTAAGAAGGGTTCCTGGCAAATCCGGGTTATGGATTGCATTTAAAAAGGCCCCGTGGGAGTGCAATGGGCCCCTGTCTTGCTGCTTAGCAATAATGGTATGGGTTTAGGTTCTGCTGTGTGTACTGGTGGTTGACTGCCCCCCAGCCCAGAGTGTGCATGGAAAATTGTCTGGCAGCCTCCCTGACAGCAAGCAGTGATAGTGCCCATGAAGGGCACCTTGTTGGGCCCGCCCCTTTCACGGTTATCGCTTCTCGGCCTTTTGGCTAAGATCAAGTGTAGTATCTGTTCTTATCAGTTTAATATCTGATACGTCCCCTATCTGGGGACCATATATTAAATGGATTTTTGAGAACGGGGGCCGATTTCGAAGCTTGCTTCCGTCGCCCTATGCATTGACCCGATATGGCAGTATCTTCGGGTACAGTGCACCACCCCCTTACAGGGTTAAAAAGAAAGATTCCTACTTTCATTGCTACCTGCTTGCTGGCTAGCCAGCTAGCCAGCCCTGTGGGCCTTGCTGCTGCTGCAGCCAAAAAACAAAAGGTGGTGCTGCTGCTGCTTCTGCTGCTTCTGCTTCTGCTTGTGTCTGGCCGCTGTTGGAGCGTCCAGGCACAGGACTTCTGCTGCTGCTGACTAAATGGCCTCCTTAATTGGATCATTTGAGTAGCCAGCACACCTGTGCAGGTAGGGCATGACATGATAGGCAGCTGCCTTGATAGCGGGTGGGTGCTGAATGTTCCTAATTGACAAAATAAGATTAATGCTTATGAAGAAATATAAAATCTCATCCCTTCCCCAATATCGCGCCACACCCCTACCCCTTAATTCCCTGGTTGAACTTGATGGACATATGTCTTTTTTCGACCGTACTAACTATGTAACTATGTAACATAACATGGGGGGGGGGGGGGGTCTCCTGGCTGTTCACACAGGTGTGTCATTGCTGTACATTGACCATGCATTGCTTCTGTGGTATTGCAAAGGCAAAGACAAATGCTTCCAGCCATCCATTGCACTAATGGATTGGTCATCAGCTGGCTGTCTATGTCCCGCATCAATATAGACCAAAGTACAGAGGGTTAGGCTATGCTATTGTGCACCTACCTGATGCATCAGAAGGTGCGAGGCCCTTGCTAAATTCTGTGCACAGACTTTGAGATCTATACTTTAGACTGTATCTAAACCTGCTCCAACATGGACTGACATTCTGGCCTACTTTCAGCCGATGCGACTTGTCTGTCGCTGAACAGTCGCTTTTTATGTATTCAGCACCTATGTATAATGTTGTAAAAATGCTCTAGAAGCTAAAGTCGCAGAAATGTCACACATATTTGGCCTGCAACTTTCTGTGCGACAAATTCAGACAGGAAAAATCAGTATAAATCCTTAGAAAATTATCCCCCAGTGTCTCCATCTGCTGGCGGTATTGAATAAGCATTGCTGCACTGATGGGGTATGCATTAGACGAAAAAAAAGAAGAATAATACGCCCAGAAAAGAGGCGAAAAGGAGAAAAACGTAAAAAAACGTGAAAAAAAAGTAAGAGGAAGAGAAGGGAAAAAAAGGTGGAAATGGGTTTAAAAGTGATTTCGGCGGAGAAATATATATATATATATATATATATATATATATATATATATATATACGCGCACACACACACATATATATAAACGTATTCTCCGTTGAGATATTGCAGCCGCTGCTGTGTCCAGGCCCAGGAGCCTTAGCACTGTGCTGTGATGTCACTCAATACCACTGACATCACTAGGTGTAAACAACATCTCTCCTTTGCTGTGTATGTGACTATGGAGCTGTTTGGTGATGTCGTCTATTATGGCCTTCATAGAAGCAACAGGAGATTGTTGCATCCATCTAGAACCCTCAGAACTACAGTGCTATGATGTCACTCACTTCCACAGGCCTTGCAGAGTGTAAACAACAACAACCCAGCTTTGTTGTGTATGTAACCATAGGGATTTGTGATGTCACCTAGAACCTTCACAGCAGCGACAGCTTTATGAGGAGCATCAGCACTGCTCTGCCTGAGCAGAACCATCACCGCCATAGGTTGTCAAATAACCCGGGTTTAACCCACACAGGTAAGTCCAATGGGGTGCAGGCATGTCCTCTATGCTTACAGCTTCCCGTGGGTGTTGGTTTGATACCGTTTGGGGACAGCCAAGGAGGCATCTGCAGGCAACAAAGGTAGGTGTGTGCTTGTGTGTGTGTTTCCTATGCAGATCCTAAGCCCAGTGTCACATGCAAGTAGGAGGAGTAAGAAGGGTTCCTGGCAAATCCGGGTTATGGATTGCATTTAAAAAGGCCCCGTGGGAGTGCAATGGGCCCCTGTCTTGCTGCTTAGCAATAATGGTATGGGTTTAGGTTCTGCTGTGTGTACTGGTGGTTGACTGCCCCCCAGCCCAGAGTGTGCATGGAAAATTGTCTGGCAGCCTCCCTGACAGCAAGCAGTGATAGTGCCCATGAAGGGCACCTTGTTGGGCCCGCCCCTTTCACGGTTATCGCTTCTCGGCCTTTTGGCTAAGATCAAGTGTAGTATCTGTTCTTATCAGTTTAATATCTGATACGTCCCCTATCTGGGGACCATATATTAAATGGATTTTTGAGAACGGGGGCCGATTTCGAAGCTTGCTTCCGTCGCCCTATGCATTGACCCGATATGGCAGTATCTTCGGGTACAGTGCACCACCCCCTTACAGGGTTAAAAAGAAAGATTCCTACTTTCATTGCTACCTGCTTGCTGGCTAGCCAGCTAGCCAGCCCTGTGGGCCTTGCTGCTGCTGCAGCCAAAAAACAAAAGGTGGTGCTGCTGCTGCTTCTGCTGCTTCTGCTTCTGCTTGTGTCTGGCCGCTGTTGGAGCGTCCAGGCACAGGACTTCTGCTGCTGCTGACTAAATGGCCTCCTTAATTGGATCATTTGAGTAGCCAGCACACCTGTGCAGGTAGGGCATGACATGATAGGCAGCTGCCTTGATAGCGGGTGGGTGCTGAATGTTCCTAATTGACAAAATAAGATTAATGCTTATGAAGAAATATAAAATCTCATCCCTTCCCCAATATCGCGCCACACCCCTACCCCTTAATTCCCTGGTTGAACTTGATGGACATATGTCTTTTTTCGACCGTACTAACTATGTAACTATGTAACATAACATGGGGGGGGGGGGGGGTCTCCTGGCTGTTCACACAGGTGTGTCATTGCTGTACATTGACCATGCATTGCTTCTGTGGTATTGCAAAGGCAAAGACAAATGCTTCCAGCCATCCATTGCACTAATGGATTGGTCATCAGCTGGCTGTCTATGTCCCGCATCAATATAGACCAAAGTACAGAGGGTTAGGCTATGCTATTGTGCACCTACCTGATGCATCAGAAGGTGCGAGGCCCTTGCTAAATTCTGTGCACAGACTTTGAGATCTATACTTTAGACTGTATCTAAACCTGCTCCAACATGGACTGACATTCTGGCCTACTTTCAGCCGATGCGACTTGTCTGCCGCTGAACAGTCGCTTTTTATGTATTCAGCACCTATGTATAATGTTGTAAAAATGCTCTAGAAGCTAAAGTCGCAGAAATGTCACACATATTTGGCCTGCAACTTTCTGTGCGACAAATTCAGACAGGAAAAATCAGTATAAATCCTTAGAAAATTATCCCCCAGTGTCTCCATCTGCTGGCGGTATTGAATAAGCATTGCTGCACTGATGGGGTATGCATTAGACGAAAAAAAAGAAGAAAAAGAAGAATAATACGCCCAGAAAAGAGGCGAAAAGGAGAAAAACGTAAAAAAACGTGAAAAAAAAGTAAGAGGAAGAGAAGGGAAAAAAAGGTGGAAATGGGTTTAAAAGTGATTTCGGCGGAGAATATATATATATATATATATATATATATATATATATATATATATATGCGCACACACACACATATATATAAACGTATTCTCCGTTGAGATATTGCAGCCGCTGCTGTGTCCAGGCCCAGGAGCCTTAGCACTGTGCTGTGATGTCACTCAATACCACTGACATCACTAGGTGTAAACAACATCTCTCCTTTGCTGTGTATGTGACTATGGAGCTGTTTGGTGATGTCATCTATTATGGCCTTCATAGAAGCAACAGGAGATTGTTGCATCCATCTAGAACCCTCAGAACTACAGTGCTATGATGTCACTCACTTCCACAGGCCTTGCAGAGTGTAAACAACAACAACCCAGCTTTGTTGTGTATGTAACCATAGGGATTTGTGATGTCACCTAGAACCTTCACAGCAGCGACAGCTTTATGAGGAGCATCAGCACTGCTCTGCCTGAGCAGAACCATCACCGCCATAGGTTGTCAAATAACCCGGGTTTAACCCACACAGGTAAGTCCAATGGGGTGCAGGCATGTCCTCTATGCTTACAGCTTCCCGTGGGTGTTGGTTTGATACCGTTTGGGGACAGCCAAGGAGGCATCTGCAGGCAACAAAGGTAGGTGTGTGCTTGTGTGTGTGTTTCCTATGCAGATCCTAAGCCCAGTGTCACATGCAAGTAGGAGGAGTAAGAAGGGTTCCTGGCAAATCCGGGTTATGGATTGCATTTAAAAAGGCCCCGTGGGAGTGCAATGGGCCCCTGTCTTGCTGCTTAGCAATAATGGTATGGGTTTAGGTTCTGCTGTGTGTACTGGTGGTTGACTGCCCCCCAGCCCAGAGTGTGCATGGAAAATTGTCTGGCAGCCTCCCTGACAGCAAGCAGTGATAGTGCCCATGAAGGGCACCTTGTTGGGCCCGCCCCTTTCACGGTTATCGCTTCTCGGCCTTTTGGCTAAGATCAAGTGTAGTATCTGTTCTTATCAGTTTAATATCTGATACGTCCCCTATCTGGGGACCATATATTAAATGGATTTTTGAGAACGGGGGCCGATTTCGAAGCTTGCTTCCGTCGCCCTATGCATTGACCCGATATGGCAGTATCTTCGGGTACAGTGCACCACCCCCTTACAGGGTTAAAAAGAAAGATTCCTACTTTCATTGCTACCTGCTTGCTGGCTAGCCAGCTAGCCAGCCCTGTGGGCCTTGCTGCTGCTGCAGCCAAAAAACAAAAGGTGGTGCTGCTGCTGCTTCTGCTGCTTCTGCTTCTGCTTGTGTCTGGCCGCTGTTGGAGCGTCCAGGCACAGGACTTCTGCTGCTGCTGACTAAATGGCCTCCTTAATTGGATCATTTGAGTAGCCAGCACACCTGTGCAGGTAGGGCATGACATGATAGGCAGCTGCCTTGATAGCGGGTGGGTGCTGAATGTTCCTAATTGACAAAATAAGATTAATGCTTATGAAGAAATATAAAATCTCATCCCTTCCCCAATATCGCGCCACACCCCTACCCCTTAATTCCCTGGTTGAACTTGATGGACATATGTCTTTTTTCGACCGTACTAACTATGTAACTATGTAACATAACATGGGGGGGGGGGGGTCTCCTGGCTGTTCACACAGGTGTGTCATTGCTGTACATTGACCATGCATTGCTTCTGTGGTATTGCAAAGGCAAAGACAAATGCTTCCAGCCATCCATTGCACTAATGGATTGGTCATCAGCTGGCTGTCTATGTCCCGCATCAATATAGACCAAAGTACAGAGGGTTAGGCTATGCTATTGTGCACCTACCTGATGCATCAGAAGGTGCGAGGCCCTTGCTAAATTCTGTGCACAGACTTTGAGATCTATACTTTAGACTGTATCTAAACCTGCTCCAACATGGACTGACATTCTGGCCTACTTTCAGCCGATGCGACTTGTCTGTCGCTGAACAGTCGCTTTTTATGTATTCAGCACCTATGTATAATGTTGTAAAAATGCTCTAGAAGCTAAAGTCGCAGAAATGTCACACATATTTGGCCTGCAACTTTCTGTGCGACAAATTCAGACAGGAAAAATCAGTATAAATCCTTAGAAAATTATCCCCCAGTGTCTCCATCTGCTGGCGGTATTGAATAAGCATTGCTGCACTGATGGGGTATGCATTAGACGAAAAAAAAGAAGAATAATACGCCCAGAAAAGAGGCGAAAAGGAGAAAAACGTAAAAAAACGTGAAAAAAAAGTAAGAGGAAGAGAAGGGAAAAAAAGGTGGAAATGGGTTTAAAAGTGATTTCGGCGGAGATATATATATATATATATATATATATATATATATATACGCGCACACACACACATATATATAAACGTATTCTCCGTTGAGATATTGCAGCCGCTGCTGTGTCCAGGCCCAGGAGCCTTAGCACTGTGCTGTGATGTCACTCAATACCACTGACATCACTAGGTGTAAACAACATCTCTCCTTTGCTGTGTATGTGACTATGGAGCTGTTTGGTGATGTCGTCTATTATGGCCTTCATAGAAGCAACAGGAGATTGTTGCATCCATCTAGAACCCTCAGAACTACAGTGCTATGATGTCACTCACTTCCACAGGCCTTGCAGAGTGTAAACAACAACAACCCAGCTTTGTTGTGTATGTAACCATAGGGATTTGTGATGTCACCTAGAACCTTCACAGCAGCGACAGCTTTATGAGGAGCATCAGCACTGCTCTGCCTGAGCAGAACCATCACCGCCATAGGTTGTCAAATAACCCGGGTTTAACCCACACAGGTAAGTCCAATGGGGTGCAGGCATGTCCTCTATGCTTACAGCTTCCCGTGGGTGTTGGTTTGATACCGTTTGGGGACAGCCAAGGAGGCATCTGCAGGCAACAAAGGTAGGTGTGTGCTTGTGTGTGTGTTTCCTATGCAGATCCTAAGCCCAGTGTCACATGCAAGTAGGAGGAGTAAGAAGGGTTCCTGGCAAATCCGGGTTATGGATTGCATTTAAAAAGGCCCCGTGGGAGTGCAATGGGCCCCTGTCTTGCTGCTTAGCAATAATGGTATGGGTTTAGGTTCTGCTGTGTGTACTGGTGGTTGACTGCCCCCCAGCCCAGAGTGTGCATGGAAAATTGTCTGGCAGCCTCCCTGACAGCAAGCAGTGATAGTGCCCATGAAGGGCACCTTGTTGGGCCCGCCCCTTTCACGGTTATCGCTTCTCGGCCTTTTGGCTAAGATCAAGTGTAGTATCTGTTCTTATCAGTTTAATATCTGATACGTCCCCTATCTGGGGACCATATATTAAATGGATTTTTGAGAACGGGGGCCGATTTCGAAGCTTGCTTCCGTCGCCCTATGCATTGACCCGATATGGCAGTATCTTCGGGTACAGTGCACCACCCCCTTACAGGGTTAAAAAGAAAGATTCCTACTTTCATTGCTACCTGCTTGCTGGCTAGCCAGCTAGCCAGCCCTGTGGGCCTTGCTGCTGCTGCAGCCAAAAAACAAAAGGTGGTGCTGCTGCTGCTTCTGCTGCTTCTGCTTCTGCTTGTGTCTGGCCGCTGTTGGAGCGTCCAGGCACAGGACTTCTGCTGCTGCTGACTAAATGGCCTCCTTAATTGGATCATTTGAGTAGCCAGCACACCTGTGCAGGTAGGGCATGACATGATAGGCAGCTGCCTTGATAGCGGGTGGGTGCTGAATGTTCCTAATTGACAAAATAAGATTAATGCTTATGAAGAAATATAAAATCTCATCCCTTCCCCAATATCGCGCCACACCCCTACCCCTTAATTCCCTGGTTGAACTTGATGGACATATGTCTTTTTTCGACCGTACTAACTATGTAACTATGTAACATAACATGGGGGGGGGGGGGTCTCCTGGCTGTTCACACAGGTGTGTCATTGCTGTACATTGACCATGCATTGCTTCTGTGGTATTGCAAAGGCAAAGACAAATGCTTCCAGCCATCCATTGCACTAATGGATTGGTCATCAGCTGGCTGTCTATGTCCCGCATCAATATAGACCAAAGTACAGAGGGTTAGGCTATGCTATTGTGCACCTACCTGATGCATCAGAAGGTGCGAGGCCCTTGCTAAATTCTGTGCACAGACTTTGAGATCTATACTTTAGACTGTATCTAAACCTGCTCCAACATGGACTGACATTCTGGCCTACTTTCAGCCGATGCGACTTGTCTGCCGCTGAACAGTCGCTTTTTATGTATTCAGCACCTATGTATAATGTTGTAAAAATGCTCTAGAAGCTAAAGTCGCAGAAATGTCACACATATTTGGCCTGCAACTTTCTGTGCGACAAATTCAGACAGGAAAAATCAGTATAAATCCTTAGAAAATTATCCCCCAGTGTCTCCATCTGCTGGCGGTATTGAATAAGCATTGCTGCACTGATGGGGTATGCATTAGACGAAAAAAAAGAAGAAAAAGAAGAATAATACGCCCAGAAAAGAGGCGAAAAGGAGAAAAACGTAAAAAAACGTGAAAAAAAAGTAAGAGGAAGAGAAGGGAAAAAAAGGTGGAAATGGGTTTAAAAGTGATTTCGGCGGAGATATATATATATATATATATATATATATATATATATATATATATATACGCGCACACACACACATATATATAAACGTATTCTCTGTTGAGATATTGCAGCCGCTGCTGTGTCCAGGCCCAGGAGCCTTAGCACTGTGCTGTGATGTCACTCAATACCACTGACATCACTAGGTGTAAACAACATCTCTCCTTTGCTGTGTATGTGACTATGGAGCTGTTTGGTGATGTCATCTATTATGGCCTTCATAGAAGCAACAGGAGATTGTTGCATCCATCTAGAACCCTCAGAACTACAGTGCTATGATGTCACTCACTTCCACAGGCCTTGCAGAGTGTAAACAACAACAACCCAGCTTTGTTGTGTATGTAACCATAGGGATTTGTGATGTCACCTAGAACCTTCACAGCAGCGACAGCTTTATGAGGAGCATCAGCACTGCTCTGCCTGAGCAGAACCATCACCGCCATAGGTTGTCAAATAACCCGGGTTTAACCCACACAGGTAAGTCCAATGGGGTGCAGGCATGTCCTCTATGCTTACAGCTTCCCGTGGGTGTTGGTTTGATACCGTTTGGGGACAGCCAAGGAGGCATCTGCAGGCAACAAAGGTAGGTGTGTGCTTGTGTGTGTGTTTCCTATGCAGATCCTAAGCCCAGTGTCACATGCAAGTAGGAGGAGTAAGAAGGGTTCCTGGCAAATCCGGGTTATGGATTGCATTTAAAAAGGCCCCGTGGGAGTGCAATGGGCCCCTGTCTTGCTGCTTAGCAATAATGGTATGGGTTTAGGTTCTGCTGTGTGTACTGGTGGTTGACTGCCCCCCAGCCCAGAGTGTGCATGGAAAATTGTCTGGCAGCCTCCCTGACAGCAAGCAGTGATAGTGCCCATGAAGGGCACCTTGTTGGGCCCGCCCCTTTCACGGTTATCGCTTCTCGGCCTTTTGGCTAAGATCAAGTGTAGTATATGCTTGCTTGATCTGGCTGGAAGGAGCCCGGGGTACCCGCTCCTTTTCCCTGGGGGATCGTCCCATCTATATGGTGGGACTAAACCCCCTTGCTGACATCAGGGTGGCGGCTTAGTCCCCGGGCAACGAGGAGCGATCACCACCTACCTACCTACCTACCTGCCTGCAGTAGGGGAGGTGTTTTTTCTGCGATGGAGGAGGCTGGCAAGAAAGGAGAGCCTGCTGGAGGTGTACCTAGCTACGCCAGACTACGAAATGGAGTCCGAATTACTCTTTTGGATGCTGGAAAGAAGGAGAGAGGTTTATTCTTCGTGGTGGAGGAGATTTTGTTCCAGTTTTTTGAGCTGAGGAAGGACCAGATATTATCGATGCTGGAATTTCCAAGAAATGGAGTCTATGATGTGGTTCTGGTTTCGGAGGAGGACTATGGTGTGTTCTGCAATAAAGCATTGCTGTGGAAGTCGCACCCTAAGTTGGGAGGGGTAGAGATTACTCCCCATTTCCCGACTCGGGAAAGACTTATAACTGTGAGGATGTACAGTCCGTATATCACAGAAGAAGAGATTGTTCTGTTCCTTTCTAGATTCTGTGAGGAGGTGAAGCCAAAAGGCAAGATCTATAATCAATATGGACTTTGGACGACAAAGTGGAAATTTCAAGTGAAGTTTCAGAAAACACCTGATGGAAAGCTAATTTATCCCCCAGGGCGTTTTAAGATTGGCCCAGTAAATGGGGACCTGTTCTTTTCAGGCATGGACGACTTTTGTCGAAAGTGTAAAAGGTATGGCCATAGGAAAGATTTTTGTGATATTGTTTGGTGCTATAAATGCCAAGAAGAAGGCCATGAGCCAGAAGCATGTAAGGTGAAGAAAAAGTGTCATCTATGTGGTGATGAGGGACACCTGGCAGTAATGTGTCCTAAGAAGAAGAAGAAGAAAAAGGAGGTTATGAAACGAAGTAGGGAGGAGGAAACTGATGTGAGGGAAGAACCTGAAGAGGAGGAAACTCCAACCAGGAAAGTGATGGAGGAGAAGAAAAGGAAAGAAAATGAAGAAGAATATGTATCGGTAGAGTATGGAGGCTCTCTTGATGTTGTCTTCAAGAGTGTGTCAAAAAAAGAAAAAAAAGCCTTTGACGAGGATTTGGGAAATCTGAAAGAAAGATTGGGAATCAAAGTCAATGAAGCAAGGGATAAAGTCTATTGTTCCTTTCACGCAGATATAGATAGATTTGTGGAAACATACAAGGTTCCAGCGTGGCTGGCGATTCCAGCCAAAAGTGAGATGCTGAGTGGATCTATAACTTGTGGTTTCTTAGACTTCTTGATGGTCTTTGCATGGAGAAGAGGAATGACATTTGGGTAATTTTTCTTTAAGAAATTATAGAATTATAGTATGGTTAGTTTTGGTTTGATAATTTTTTTATGTTTTAAATATGGTTTCTTTTATTGTTTAAAAAAAAAAAAAAAAAAAGAGATAAAGAAATAAAGAAAAACGGGTTTTCCTGATGATGAACAAAAAATCAAGCTCAAATAAGATCTTAGAGCTCTGATGGAGTTCTGAGGGTTAACTAAAAAAAAAAATCTGTTCTTATCAGTTTAATATCTGATACGTCCCCTATCTGGGGACCATATATTAAATGGATTTTTGAGAACGGGGGCCGATTTCGAAGCTTGCTTCCGTCGCCCTATGCATTGACCCGATATGGCAGTATCTTCGGGTACAGTGCACCACCCCCTTACAGGGTTAAAAAGAAAGATTCCTACTTTCATTGCTACCTGCTTGCTGGCTAGCCAGCTAGCCAGCCCTGTGGGCCTTGCTGCTGCTGCAGCCAAAAAACAAAAGGTGGTGCTGCTGCTGCTTCTGCTGCTTCTGCTTCTGCTTGTGTCTGGCCGCTGTTGGAGCGTCCAGGCACAGGACTTCTGCTGCTGCTGACTAAATGGCCTCCTTAATTGGATCATTTGAGTAGCCAGCACACCTGTGCAGGTAGGGCATGACATGATAGGCAGCTGCCTTGATAGCGGGTGGGTGCTGAATGTTCCTAATTGACAAAATAAGATTAATGCTTATGAAGAAATATAAAATCTCATCCCTTCCCCAATATCGCGCCACACCCCTACCCCTTAATTCCCTGGTTGAACTTGATGGACATATGTCTTTTTTCGACCGTACTAACTATGTAACTATGTAACATAACATGGGGGGGGGGGGGGGGGGTCTCCTGGCTGTTCACACAGGTGTGTCATTGCTGTACATTGACCATGCATTGCTTCTGTGGTATTGCAAAGGCAAAGACAAATGCTTCCAGCCATCCATTGCACTAATGGATTGGTCATCAGCTGGCTGTCTATGTCCCGCATCAATATAGACCAAAGTACAGAGGGTTAGGGTATGCTATTGTGCACCTACCTGATGCATCAGAAGGTGCGAGGCCCTTGCTAAATTCTGTGCACAGACTTTGAGATCTATACTTTAGACTGTATCTAAACCTGCTCCAACATGGACTGACATTCTGGCCTACTTTCAGCCGATGCGACTTGTCTGTCGCTGAACAGTCGCTTTTTATGTATTCAGCACCTATGTATAATGTTGTAAAAATGCTCTAGAAGCTAAAGTCGCAGAAATGTCACACATATTTGGCCTGCAACTTTCTGTGCGACAAATTCAGACAGGAAAAATCAGTATAAATCCTTAGAAAATTATCCCCCAGTGTCTCCATCTGCTGGCGGTATTGAATAAGCATTGCTGCACTGATGGGGTATGCATTAGACGAAAAAAAAGAAGAAAAAGAAGAATAATACGCCCAGAAAAGAGGCGAAAAGGAGAAAAACGTAAAAAAACGTGAAAAAAAAGTAAGAGGAAGAGAAGGGAAAAAAAGGTGGAAATGGGTTTAAAAGTGATTTCGGCGGAGAAATATATATATATATATATATATATATATATATATATATATACGCGCACACACACACATATATATAAACGTATTCTCTGTTGAGATATTGCAGCCGCTGCTGTGTCCAGGCCCAGGAGCCTTAGCACTGTGCTGTGATGTCACTCAATACCACTGACATCACTAGGTGTAAACAACATCTCTCCTTTGCTGTGTATGTGACTATGGAGCTGTTTGGTGATGTCGTCTATTATGGCCTTCATAGAAGCAACAGGAGATTGTTGCATCCATCTAGAACCCTCAGAACTACAGTGCTATGATGTCACTCACTTCCACAGGCCTTGCAGAGTGTAAACAACAACAACCCAGCTTTGTTGTGTATGTAACCATAGGGATTTGTGATGTCACCTAGAACCTTCACAGCAGCGACAGCTTTATGAGGAGCATCAGCACTGCTCTGCCTGAGCAGAACCATCACCGCCATAGGTTGTCAAATAACCCGGGTTTAACCCACACAGGTAAGTCCAATGGGGTGCAGGCATGTCCTCTATGCTTACAGCTTCCCGTGGGTGTTGGTTTGATACCGTTTGGGGACAGCCAAGGAGGCATCTGCAGGCAACAAAGGTAGGTGTGTGCTTGTGTGTGTGTTTCCTATGCAGATCCTAAGCCCAGTGTCACATGCAAGTAGGAGGAGTAAGAAGGGTTCCTGGCAAATCCGGGTTATGGATTGCATTTAAAAAGGCCCCGTGGGAGTGCAATGGGCCCCTGTCTTGCTGCTTAGCAATAATGGTATGGGTTTAGGTTCTGCTGTGTGTACTGGTGGTTGACTGCCCCCCAGCCCAGAGTGTGCATGGAAAATTGTCTGGCAGCCTCCCTGACAGCAAGCAGTGATAGTGCCCATGAAGGGCACCTTGTTGGGCCCGCCCCTTTCACGGTTATCGCTTCTCGGCCTTTTGGCTAAGATCAAGTGTAGTATCTGTTCTTATCAGTTTAATATCTGATACGTCCCCTATCTGGGGACCATATATTAAATGGATTTTTGAGAACGGGGGCCGATTTCGAAGCTTGCTTCCGTCGCCCTATGCATTGACCCGATATGGCAGTATCTTCGGGTACAGTGCACCACCCCCTTACAGGGTTAAAAAGAAAGATTCCTACTTTCATTGCTACCTGCTTGCTGGCTAGCCAGCCCTGTGGGCCTTGCTGCTGCTGCAGCCAAAAAACAAAAGGTGGTGCTGCTGCTGCTTCTGCTGCTTCTGCTTCTGCTTGTGTCTGGCCGCTGTTGGAGCGTCCAGGCACAGGACTTCTGCTGCTGCTGACTAAATGGCCTCCTTAATTGGATCATTTGAGTAGCCAGCACACCTGTGCAGGTAGGGCATGACATGATAGGCAGCTGCCTTGATAGCGGGTGGGTGCTGAATGTTCCTAATTGACAAAATAAGATTAATGCTTATGAAGAAATATAAAATCTCATCCCTTCCCCAATATCGCGCCACACCCCTACCCCTTAATTCCCTGGTTGAACTTGATGGACATATGTCTTTTTTCGACCGTACTAACTATGTAACTATGTAACATAACATGGGGGGGGGGGGGGGGGGGGTCTCCTGGCTGTTCACACAGGTGTGTCATTGCTGTACATTGACCATGCATTGCTTCTGTGGTATTGCAAAGGCAAAGACAAATGCTTCCAGCCATCCATTGCACTAATGGATTGGTCATCAGCTGGCTGTCTATGTCCCGCATCAATATAGACCAAAGTACAGAGGGTTAGGCTATGCTATTGTGCACCTACCTGATGCATCAGAAGGTGCGAGGCCCTTGCTAAATTCTGTGCACAGACTTTGAGATCTATACTTTAGACTGTATCTAAACCTGCTCCAACATGGACTGACATTCTGGCCTACTTTCAGCCGATGCGACTTGTCTGTCGCTGAACAGTCGCTTTTTATGTATTCAGCACCTATGTATAATGTTGTAAAAATGCTCTAGAAGCTAAAGTCGCAGAAATGTCACACATATTTGGCCTGCAACTTTCTGTGCGACAAATTCAGACAGGAAAAATCAGTATAAATCCTTAGAAAATTATCCCCCAGTGTCTCCATCTGCTGGCGGTATTGAATAAGCATTGCTGCACTGATGGGGTATGCATTAGACGAAAAAAAAGAAGAAAAAGAAGAATAATACGCCCAGAAAAGAGGCGAAAAGGAGAAAAACGTAAAAAAACGTGAAAAAAAAGTAAGAGGAAGAGAAGGGAAAAAAAGGTGGAAATGGGTTTAAAAGTGATTTCGGCGGAGAAATATATATATATATATATATATATATATATATATATATATATATATACGCGCACACACACACATATATATAAACGTATTCTCCGTTGAGATATTGCAGCCGCTGCTGTGTCCAGGCCCAGGAGCCTTAGCACTGTGCTGTGATGTCACTCAATACCACTGACATCACTAGGTGTAAACAACATCTCTCCTTTGCTGTGTATGTGACTATGGAGCTGTTTGGTGATGTCGTCTATTATGGCCTTCATAGAAGCAACAGGAGATTGTTGCATCCATCTAGAACCCTCAGAACTACAGTGCTATGATGTCACTCACTTCCACAGGCCTTGCAGAGTGTAAACAACAACAACCCAGCTTTGTTGTGTATGTAACCATAGGGATTTGTGATGTCACCTAGAACCTTCACAGCAGCGACAGCTTTATGAGGAGCATCAGCACTGCTCTGCCTGAGCAGAACCATCACCGCCATAGGTTGTCAAATAACCCGGGTTTAACCCACACAGGTAAGTCCAATGGGGTGCAGGCATGTCCTCTATGCTTACAGCTTCCCGTGGGTGTTGGTTTGATACCGTTTGGGGACAGCCAAGGAGGCATCTGCAGGCAACAAAGGTAGGTGTGTGCTTGTGTGTGTGTTTCCTATGCAGATCCTAAGCCCAGTGTCACATGCAAGTAGGAGGAGTAAGAAGGGTTCCTGGCAAATCCGGGTTATGGATTGCATTTAAAAAGGCCCCGTGGGAGTGCAATGGGCCCCTGTCTTGCTGCTTAGCAATAATGGTATGGGTTTAGGTTCTGCTGTGTGTACTGGTGGTTGACTGCCCCCCAGCCCAGAGTGTGCATGGAAAATTGTCTGGCAGCCTCCCTGACAGCAAGCAGTGATAGTGCCCATGAAGGGCACCTTGTTGGGCCCGCCCCTTTCACGGTTATCGCTTCTCGGCCTTTTGGCTAAGATCAAGTGTAGTATCTGTTCTTATCAGTTTAATATCTGATACGTCCCCTATCTGGGGACCATATATTAAATGGATTTTTGAGAACGGGGGCCGATTTCGAAGCTTGCTTCCGTCGCCCTATGCATTGACCCGATATGGCAGTATCTTCGGGTACAGTGCACCACCCCCTTACAGGGTTAAAAAGAAAGATTCCTACTTTCATTGCTACCTGCTTGCTGGCTAGCCAGCTAGCCAGCCCTGTGGGCCTTGCTGCTGCTGCAGCCAAAAAACAAAAGGTGGTGCTGCTGCTGCTTCTGCTGCTTCTGCTTCTGCTTGTGTCTGGCCGCTGTTGGAGCGTCCAGGCACAGGACTTCTGCTGCTGCTGCTGACTAAATGGCCTCCTTAATTGGATCATTTGAGTAGCCAGCACACCTGTGCAGGTAGGGCATGACATGATAGGCAGCTGCCTTGATAGCGGGTGGGTGCTGAATGTTCCAAATTGACAAAATAAGATTAATGCTTATGAAGAAATATAAAATCTCATCCCTTCCCCAATATCGCGCCACACCCCTACCCCTTAATTCCCTGGTTGAACTTGATGGACATATGTCTTTTTTCGACCGTACTAACTATGTAACTATGTAACATAACATGGGGGGGGGGGGGGGTCTCCTGGCTGTTCACACAGGTGTGTCATTGCTGTACATTGACCATGCATTGCTTCTGTGGTATTGCAAAGGCAAAGACAAATGCTTCCAGCCATCCATTGCACTAATGGATTGGTCATCAGCTGGCTGTCTATGTCCCGCATCAATATAGACCAAAGTACAGAGGGTTAGGCTATGCTATTGTGCACCTACCTGATGCATCAGAAGGTGCGAGGCCCTTGCTAAATTCTGTGCACAGACTTTGAGATCTATACTTTAGACTGTATCTAAACCTGCTCCAACATGGACTGACATTCTGGCCTACTTTCAGCCGATGCGACTTGTCTGTCGCTGAACAGTCGCTTTTTATGTATTCAGCACCTATGTATAATGTTGTAAAAATGCTCTAGAAGCTAAAGTCGCAGAAATGTCACACATATTTGGCCTGCAACTTTCTGTGCGACAAATTCAGACAGGAAAAATCAGTATAAATCCTTAGAAAATTATCCCCCAGTGTCTCCATCTGCTGGCGGTATTGAATAAGCATTGCTGCACTGATGGGGTATGCATTAGACGAAAAAAAAGAAGAAAAAGAAGAATAATACGCCCAGAAAAGAGGCGAAAAGGAGAAAAACGTAAAAAAACGTGAAAAAAAAGTAAGAGGAAGAGAAGGGAAAAAAAGGTGGAAATGGGTTTAAAAGTGATTTCGGCAGAGAAATATATATATATATATATATATATATATATATGTATATATATATACGCGCACACACACACATATATATAAACGTATTCTCCGTTGAGATATTGCAGCCGCTGCTGTGTCCAGGCCCAGGAGCCTTAGCACTGTGCTGTGATGTCACTCAATACCACTGACATCACTAGGTGTAAACAACATCTCTCCTTTGCTGTGTATGTGACTATGGAGCTGTTTGGTGATGTCGTCTATTATGGCCTTCATAGAAGCAACAGGAGATTGTTGCATCCATCTAGAACCCTCAGAACTACAGTGCTATGATGTCACTCACTTCCACAGGCCTTGCAGAGTGTAAACAACAACAACCCAGCTTTGTTGTGTATGTAACCATAGGGATTTGTGATGTCACCTAGAACCTTCACAGCAGCGACAGCTTTATGAGGAGCATCAGCACTGCTCTGCCTGAGCAGAACCATCACCGCCATAGGTTGTCAAATAACCCGGGTTTAACCCACACAGGTAAGTCCAATGGGGTGCAGGCATGTCCTCTATGCTTACAGCTTCCCGTGGGTGTTGGTTTGATACCGTTTGGGGACAGCCAAGGAGGCATCTGCAGGCAACAAAGGTAGGTGTGTGCTTGTGTGTGTGTTTCCTATGCAGATCCTAAGCCCAGTGTCACATGCAAGTAGGAGGAGTAAGAAGGGTTCCTGGCAAATCCGGGTTATGGATTGCATTTAAAAAGGCCCCGTGGGAGTGCAATGGGCCCCTGTCTTGCTGCTTAGCAATAATGGTATGGGTTTAGGTTCTGCTGTGTGTACTGGTGGTTGACTGCCCCCCAGCCCAGAGTGTGCATGGAAAATTGTCTGGCAGCCTCCCTGACAGCAAGCAGTGATAGTGCCCATGAAGGGCACCTTGTTGGGCCCGCCCCTTTCACGGTTATCGCTTCTCGGCCTTTTGGCTAAGATCAAGTGTAGTATCTGTTCTTATCAGTTTAATATCTGATACGTCCCCTATCTGGGGACCATATATTAAATGGATTTTTGAGAACGGGGGCCGATTTCGAAGCTTGCTTCCGTCGCCCTATGCATTGACCCGATATGGCAGTATCTTCGGGTACAGTGCACCACCCCCTTACAGGGTTAAAAAGAAAGATTCCTACTTTCATTGCTACCTGCTTGCTGGCTAGCCAGCCCTGTGGGCCTTGCTGCTGCTGCAGCCAAAAAACAAAAGGTGGTGCTGCTGCTGCTTCTGCTGCTTCTGCTTCTGCTTGTGTCTGGCCGCTGTTGGAGCGTCCAGGCACAGGACTTCTGCTGCTGCTGACTAAATGGCCTCCTTAATTGGATCATTTGAGTAGCCAGCACACCTGTGCAGGTAGGGCATGACATGATAGGCAGCTGCCTTGATAGCGGGTGGGTGCTGAATGTTCCTAATTGACAAAATAAGATTAATGCTTATGAAGAAATATAAAATCTCATCCCTTCCCCAATATCGCGCCACACCCCTACCCCTTAATTCCCTGGTTGAACTTGATGGACATATGTCTTTTTTCGACCGTACTAACTATGTAACTATGTAACATAACATGGGGGGGGGGGGGGTCTCCTGGCTGTTCACACAGGTGTGTCATTGCTGTACATTGACCATGCATTGCTTCTGTGGTATTGCAAAGGCAAAGACAAATGCTTCCAGCCATCCATTGCACTAATGGATTGGTCATCAGCTGGCTGTCTATGTCCCGCATCAATATAGACCAAAGTACAGAGGGTTAGGCTATGCTATTGTGCACCTACCTGATGCATCAGAAGGTGCGAGGCCCTTGCTAAATTCTGTGCACAGACTTTGAGATCTATACTTTAGACTGTATCTAAACCTGCTCCAACATGGACTGACATTCTGGCCTACTTTCAGCCGATGCGACTTGTCTGTCGCTGAACAGTCGCTTTTTATGTATTCAGCACCTATGTATAATGTTGTAAAAATGCTCTAGAAGCTAAAGTCGCAGAAATGTCACACATATTTGGCCTGCAACTTTCTGTGCGACAAATTCAGACAGGAAAAATCAGTATAAATCCTTAGAAAATTATCCCCCAGTGTCTCCATCTGCTGGCGGTATTGAATAAGCATTGCTGCACTGATGGGGTATGCATTAGACGAAAAAAAAGAAGAAAAAGAAGAATAATACGCCCAGAAAAGAGGCGAAAAGGAGAAAAACGTAAAAAAACGTGAAAAAAAAGTAAGAGGAAGAGAAGGGAAAAAAAGGTGGAAATGGGTTTAAAAGTGATTTCAGCAGAGAAATATATATATATATATATATATATATATATATATATATACGCGCACACACACACATATATATAAACGTATTCTCCGTTGAGATATTGCAGCCGCTGCTGTGTCCAGGCCCAGGAGCCTTAGCACTGTGCTGTGATGTCACTCAATACCACTGACATCACTAGGTGTAAACAACATCTCTCCTTTGCTGTGTATGTGACTATGGAGCTGTTTGGTGATGTCGTCTATTATGGCCTTCATAGAAGCAACAGGAGATTGTTGCATCCATCTAGAACCCTCAGAACTACAGTGCTATGATGTCACTCACTTCCACAGGCCTTGCAGAGTGTAAACAACAACAACCCAGCTTTGTTGTGTATGTAACCATAGGGATTTGTGATGTCACCTAGAACCTTCACAGCAGCGACAGCTTTATGAGGAGCATCAGCACTGCTCTGCCTGAGCAGAACCATCACCGCCATAGGTTGTCAAATAACCCGGGTTTAACCCACACAGGTAAGTCCAATGGGGTGCAGGCATGTCCTCTATGCTTACAGCTTCCCGTGGGTGTTGGTTTGATACCGTTTGGGGACAGCCAAGGAGGCATCTGCAGGCAACAAAGGTAGGTGTGTGCTTGTGTGTGTGTTTCCTATGCAGATCCTAAGCCCAGTGTCACATGCAAGTAGGAGGAGTAAGAAGGGTTCCTGGCAAATCCGGGTTATGGATTGCATTTAAAAAGGCCCCGTGGGAGTGCAATGGGCCCCTGTCTTGCTGCTTAGCAATAATGGTATGGGTTTAGGTTCTGCTGTGTGTACTGGTGGTTGACTGCCCCCCAGCCCAGAGTGTGCATGGAAAATTGTCTGGCAGCCTCCCTGACAGCAAGCAGTGATAGTGCCCATGAAGGGCACCTTGTTGGGCCCGCCCCTTTCACGGTTATCGCTTCTCGGCCTTTTGGCTAAGATCAAGTGTAGTATCTGTTCTTATCAGTTTAATATCTGATACGTCCCCTATCTGGGGACCATATATTAAATGGATTTTTGAGAACGGGGGCCGATTTCGAAGCTTGCTTCCGTCGCCCTATGCATTGACCCGATATGGCAGTATCTTCGGGTACAGTGCACCACCCCCTTACAGGGTTAAAAAGAAAGATTCCTACTTTCATTGCTACCTGCTTGCTGGCTAGCCAGCCCTGTGGGCCTTGCTGCTGCTGCAGCCAAAAAACAAAAGGTGGTGCTGCTGCTGCTTCTGCTGCTTCTGCTTCTGCTTGTGTCTGGCCGCTGTTGGAGCGTCCAGGCACAGGACTTCTGCTGCTGCTGACTAAATGGCCTGCTTAATTGGATCATTTGAGTAGCCAGCACACCTGTGCAGGTAGGGCATGACATGATAGGCAGCTGCCTTGATAGCGGGTGGGTGCTGAATGTTCCTAATTGACAAAATAAGATTAATGCTTATGAAGAAATATAAAATCTCATCCCTTCCCCAATATCGCGCCACACCCCTACCCCTTAATTCCCTGGTTGAACTTGATGGACATATGTCTTTTTTCGACCGTACTAACTATGTAACTATGTAACATAACATGGGGGGGGGGGGGGTCTCCTGGCTGTTCACACAGGTGTGTCATTGCTGTACATTGACCATGCATTGCTTCTGTGGTATTGCAAAGGCAAAGACAAATGCTTCCAGCCATCCATTGCACTAATGGATTGGTCATCAGCTGGCTGTCTATGTCCCGCATCAATATAGACCAAAGTACAGAGGGTTAGGCTATGCTATTGTGCACCTACCTGATGCATCAGAAGGTGCGAGGCCCTTGCTAAATTCTGTGCACAGACTTTGAGATCTATACTTTAGACTGTATCTAAACCTGCTCCAACATGGACTGACATTCTGGCCTACTTTCAGCCGATGCGACTTGTCTGTCGCTGAACAGTCGCTTTTTATGTATTCAGCACCTATGTATAATGTTGTAAAAATGCTCTAGAAGCTAAAGTCGCAGAAATGTCACACATATTTGGCCTGCAACTTTCTGTGCGACAAATTCAGACAGGAAAAATCAGTATAAATCCTTAGAAAATTATCCCCCAGTGTCTCCATCTGCTGGCGGTATTGAATAAGCATTGCTGCACTGATGGGGTATGCATTAGACGAAAAAAAAGAAGAAAAAGAAGAATAATACGCCCAGAAAAGAGGCGAAAAGGAGAAAAACGTAAAAAAACGTGAAAAAAAAGTAAGAGGAAGAGAAGGGAAAAAAAGGTGGAAATGGGTTTAAAAGTGATTTCGGCGGAGAAATATATATATATATATATATATATATATATATATATATATATATACGCGCACACACACACACATATATATAAACGTATTCTCCGTTGAGATATTGCAGCCGCTGCTGTGTCCAGGCCCAGGAGCCTTAGCACTGTGCTGTGATGTCACTCAATACCACTGACATCACTAGGTGTAAACAACATCTCTCCTTTGCTGTGTATGTGACTATGGAGCTGTTTGGTGATGTCGTCTATTATGGCCTTCATAGAAGCAACAGGAGATTGTTGCATCCATCTAGAACCCTCAGAACTACAGTGCTATGATGTCACTCACTTCCACAGGCCTTGCAGAGTGTAAACAACAACAACCCAGCTTTGTTGTGTATGTAACCATAGGGATTTGTGATGTCACCTAGAACCTTCACAGCAGCGACAGCTTTATGAGGAGCATCAGCACTGCTCTGCCTGAGCAGAACCATCACCGCCATAGGTTGTCAAATAACCCGGGTTTAACCCACACAGGTAAGTCCAATGGGGTGCAGGCATGTCCTCTATGCTTACAGCTTCCCGTGGGTGTTGGTTTGATACCGTTTGGGGACAGCCAAGGAGGCATCTGCAGGCAACAAAGGTAGGTGTGTGCTTGTGTGTGTGTTTCCTATGCAGATCCTAAGCCCAGTGTCACATGCAAGTAGGAGGAGTAAGAAGGGTTCCTGGCAAATCCGGGTTATGGATTGCATTTAAAAAGGCCCCGTGGGAGTGCAATGGGCCCCTGTCTTGCTGCTTAGCAATAATGGTATGGGTTTAGGTTCTGCTGTGTGTACTGGTGGTTGACTGCCCCCCAGCCCAGAGTGTGCATGGAAAATTGTCTGGCAGCCTCCCTGACAGCAAGCAGTGATAGTGCCCATGAAGGGCACCTTGTTGGGCCCGCCCCTTTCACGGTTATCGCTTCTCGGCCTTTTGGCTAAGATCAAGTGTAGTATCTGTTCTTATCAGTTTAATATCTGATACGTCCCCTATCTGGGGACCATATATTAAATGGATTTTTGAGAACGGGGGCCGATTTCGAAGCTTGCTTCCGTCGCCCTATGCATTGACCCGATATGGCAGTATCTTCGGGTACAGTGCACCACCCCCTTACAGGGTTAAAAAGAAAGATTCCTACTTTCATTGCTACCTGCTTGCTGGCTAGCCAGCTAGCCAGCCCTGTGGGCCTTGCTGCTGCTGCAGCCAAAAAACAAAAGGTGGTGCTGCTGCTGCTTCTGCTGCTTCTGCTTCTGCTTGTGTCTGGCCGCTGTTGGAGCGTCCAGGCACAGGACTTCTGCTGCTGCTGACTAAATGGCCTCCTTAATTGGATCATTTGAGTAGCCAGCACACCTGTGCAGGTAGGGCATGACATGATAGGCAGCTGCCTTGATAGCGGGTGGGTGCTGAATGTTCCTAATTGACAAAATAAGATTAATGCTTATGAAGAAATATAAAATCTCATCCCTTCCCCAATATCGCGCCACACCCCTACCCCTTAATTCCCTGGTTGAACTTGATGGACATATGTCTTTTTTCGACCGTACTAACTATGTAACTATGTAACATAACATGGGGGGGGGGGGGGTCTCCTGGCTGTTCACACAGGTGTGTCATTGCTGTACATTGACCATGCATTGCTTCTGTGGTATTGCAAAGGCAAAGACAAATGCTTCCAGCCATCCATTGCACTAATGGATTGGTCATCAGCTGGCTGTCTATGTCCCGCATCAATATAGACCAAAGTACAGAGGGTTAGGCTATGCTATTGTGCACCTACCTGATGCATCAGAAGGTGCGAGGCCCTTGCTAAATTCTGTGCACAGACTTTGAGATCTATACTTTAGACTGTATCTAAACCTGCTCCAACATGGACTGACATTCTGGCCTACTTTCAGCCGATGCGACTTGTCTGTCGCTGAACAGTCGCTTTTTATGTATTCAGCACCTATGTATAATGTTGTAAAAATGCTCTAGAAGCTAAAGTCGCAGAAATGTCACACATATTTGGCCTGCAACTTTCTGTGCGACAAATTCAGACAGGAAAAATCAGTATAAATCCTTAGAAAATTATCCCCCAGTGTCTCCATCTGCTGGCGGTATTGAATAAGCATTGCTGCACTGATGGGGTATGCATTAGACGAAAAAAAAGAAGAAAAAGAAGAATAATACGCCCAGAAAAGAGGCGAAAAGGAGAAAAACGTAAAAAAACGTGAAAAAAAAGTAAGAGGAAGAGAAGGGAAAAAAAGGTGGAAATGGGTTTAAAAGTGATTTCGGCGGAGAAATATATATATATATATATATATATATATATATATATATACGCGCACACACACACATATATATAAACGTATTCTCCGTTGAGATATTGCAGCCGCTGCTGTGTCCAGGCCCAGGAGCCTTAGCACTGTGCTGTGATGTCACTCAATACCACTGACATCACTAGGTGTAAACAACATCTCTCCTTTGCTGTGTATGTGACTATGGAGCTGTTTGGTGATGTCGTCTATTATGGCCTTCATAGAAGCAACAGGAGATTGTTGCATCCATCTAGAACCCTCAGAACTACAGTGCTATGATGTCACTCACTTCCACAGGCCTTGCAGAGTGTAAACAACAACAACCCAGCTTTGTTGTGTATGTAACCATAGGGATTTGTGATGTCACCTAGAACCTTCACAGCAGCGACAGCTTTATGAGGAGCATCAGCACTGCTCTGCCTGAGCAGAACCATCACCGCCATAGGTTGTCAAATAACCCGGGTTTAACCCACACAGGTAAGTCCAATGGGGTGCAGGCATGTCCTCTATGCTTACAGCTTCCCGTGGGTGTTGGTTTGATACCGTTTGGGGACAGCCAAGGAGGCATCTGCAGGCAACAAAGGTAGGTGTGTGCTTGTGTGTGTGTTTCCTATGCAGATCCTAAGCCCAGTGTCACATGCAAGTAGGAGGAGTAAGAAGGGTTCCTGGCAAATCCGGGTTATGGATTGCATTTAAAAAGGCCCCGTGGGAGTGCAATGGGCCCCTGTCTTGCTGCTTAGCAATAATGGTATGGGTTTAGGTTCTGCTGTGTGTACTGGTGGTTGACTGCCCCCCAGCCCAGAGTGTGCATGGAAAATTGTCTGGCAGCCTCCCTGACAGCAAGCAGTGATAGTGCCCATGAAGGGCACCTTGTTGGGCCCGCCCCTTTCACGGTTATCGCTTCTCGGCCTTTTGGCTAAGATCAAGTGTAGTATCTGTTCTTATCAGTTTAATATCTGATACGTCCCCTATCTGGGGACCATATATTAAATGGATTTTTGAGAACGGGGGCCGATTTCGAAGCTTGCTTCCGTCGCCCTATGCATTGACCCGATATGGCAGTATCTTCGGGTACAGTGCACCACCCCCTTACAGGGTTAAAAAGAAAGATTCCTACTTTCATTGCTACCTGCATGCTGGCTAGCCAGCTAGCCAGCCCTGTGGGCCTTGCTGCTGCTGCAGCCAAAAAACAAAAGGTGGTGCTGCTGCTGCTTCTGCTGCTTCTGCTTCTGCTTGTGTCTGGCCGCTGTTGGAGCGTCCAGGCACAGGACTTCTGCTGCTGCTGACTAAATGGCCTCCTTAATTGGATCATTTGAGTAGCCAGCACACCTGTGCAGGTAGGGCATGACATGATAGGCAGCTGCCTTGATAGCGGGTGGGTGCTGAATGTTCCTAATTGACAAAATAAGATTAATGCTTATGAAGAAATATAAAATCTCATCCCTTCCCCAATATCGCGCCACACCCCTACCCCTTAATTCCCTGGTTGAACTTGATGGACATATGTCTTTTTTCGACCGTACTAACTATGTAACTATGTAACATAACATGGGGGGGGGGAGGGTCTCCTGGCTGTTCACACAGGTGTGTCATTGCTGTACATTGACCATGCATTGCTTCTGTGGTATTGCAAAGGCAAAGACAAATGCTTCCAGCCATCCATTGCACTAATGGATTGGTCATCAGCTGGCTGTCTATGTCCCGCATCAATATAGACCAAAGTACAGAGGGTTGGGCTATGCTATTGTGCACCTACCTGATGCATCAGAAGGTGCGAGGCCCTTGCTAAATTCTGTGCACAGACTTTGAGATCTATACTTTAGACTGTATCTAAACCTGCTCCAACATGGACTGACATTCTGGCCTACTTTCAGCCGATGCGACTTGTCTGCCGCTGAACAGTCGCTTTTTATGTATTCAGCACCTATGTATAATGTTGTAAAAATGCTCTAGAAGCTAAAGTCGCAGAAATGTCACACATATTTGGCCTGCAACTTTCTGTGCGACAAATTCAGACAGGAAAAATCAGTATAAATCCTTAGAAAATTATCCCCCAGTGTCTCCATCTGCTGGCGGTATTGAATAAGCATTGCTGCACTGATGGGGTATGCATTAGACGAAAAAAAAGAAGAAAAAGAAGAATAATACGCCCAGAAAAGAGGCGAAAAGGAGAAAAACGTAAAAAAACGTGAAAAAAAAGTAAGAGGAAGAGAAGGGAAAAAAAGGTGGAAATGGGTTTAAAAGTGATTTCGGCGGAGAAATATATATATATATATATATATATATATATATATATATATATATATACGCGCACACACACACATATATATAAACGTATTCTCCGTTGAGATATTGCAGCCGCTGCTGTGTCCAGGCCCAGGAGCCTTAGCACTGTGCTGTGATGTCACTCAATACCACTGACATCACTAGGTGTAAACAACATCTCTCCTTTGCTGTGTATGTGACTATGGAGCTGTTTGGTGATGTCGTCTATTATGGCCTTCATAGAAGCAACAGGAGATTGTTGCATTCATCTAGAACCCTCAGAACTACAGTGCTATGATGTCACTCACTTCCACAGGCCTTGCAGAGTGTAAACAACAACAACCCAGCTTTGTTGTGTATGTAACCATAGGGATTTGTGATGTCACCTAGAACCTTCACAGCAGCGACAGCTTTATGAGGAGCATCAGCACTGCTCTGCCTGAGCAGAACCATCACCGCCATAGGTTGTCAAATAACCCGGGTTTAACCCACACAGGTAAGTCCAATTGGGTGCAGGCATGTCCTCTATGCTTACAGCTTCCCGTGGGTGTTGGTTTGATACCGTTTGGGGACAGCCAAGGAGGCATCTGCAGGCAACAAAGGTAGGTGTGTGCTTGTGTGTGTGTTTCCTATGCAGATCCTAAGCCCAGTGTCACATGCAAGTAGGAGGAGTAAGAAGGGTTCCTGGCAAATCCGGGTTATGGATTGCATTTAAAAAGGCCCCGTGGGAGTGCAATGGGCCCCTGTCTTGCTGCTTAGCAATAATGGTATGGGTTTAGGTTCTGCTGTGTGTACTGGTGGTTGACTGCCCCCCAGCCCAGAGTGTGCATGGAAAATTGTCTGGCAGCCTCCCTGACAGCAAGCAGTGATAGTGCCCATGAAGGGCACCTTGTTGGGCCCGCCCCTTTCACGGTTATCGCTTCTCGGCCTTTTGGCTAAGATCAAGTGTAGTATCTGTTCTTATCAGTTTAATATTTGATACGTCCCCTATCTGGGGACCATATATTAAACGGATTTTTGAGAAAGGGGGCCGATTTCGAAGCTTGCTTCCGTCGCCCTATGCATTTACCCGATATGGCAGTATCTTCGGGTACAGTGCACCACCCCCTTACAGGGTTAAAAAGAAAGATTCCTACTTTCATTGCTACCTGCTTGCTGGCTAGCCAGCTAGCCAGCCCTGTGGGCCTTGCTGCTGCTGCAGCCAAAAAACAAAAGGTGGTGCTGCTGCTGCTTCTGCTGCTTCTGCTTCTGCTTGTGTCTGGCCGCTGTTGGAGCGTCCAGGCACAGGACTTCTGCTGCTGCTGACTAAATGGCCTCCTTAATTGGATCATTTGAGTAGCCAGCACACCTGTGCAGGTAGGGCATGACATGATAGGCAGCTGCCTTGATAGCGGGTGGGTGCTGAATGTTCCTAATTGACAAAATAAGATTAATGCTTATGAAGAAATATAAAATCTCATCCCTTCCCCAATATCGCGCCACACCCCTACCCCTTAATTCCCTGGTTGAACTTGATGGACATATGTCTTTTTTCGACCGTACTAACTATGTAACTATGTAACATAACATGGGGGGGGGGGGGGGGTCTCCTGGCTGTTCACACAGGTGTGTCATTGCTGTACATTGACCATGCATTGCTTCTGTGGTATTGCAAAGGCAAAGACAAATGCTTCCAGCCATCCATTGCACTAATGGATTGGTCATCAGCTGGCTGTCTATGTCCCGCATCAATATAGACCAAAGTACAGAGGGTTAGGCTATGCTATTGTGCACCTACCTGATGCATCAGAAGGTGCGAGGCCCTTGCTAAATTCTGTGCACAGACTTTGAGATCTATACTTTAGACTGTATCTAAACCTGCTCCAACATGGACTGACATTCTGGCCTACTTTCAGCCGATGCGACTTGTCTGCCGCTGAACAGTCGCTTTTTATGTATTCAGCACCTATGTATAATGTTGTAAAAATGCTCTAGAAGCTAAAGTCGCAGAAATGTCACACATATTTGGCCTGCAACTTTCTGTGCGACAAATTCAGACAGGAAAAATCAGTATAAATCCTTAGAAAATTATCCCCCAGTGTCTCCATCTGCTGGCGGTATTGAATAAGCATTGCTGCACTGATGGGGTATGCATTAGACGAAAAAAAAGAAGAAAAAGAAGAATAATACGCCCAGAAAAGAGGCGAAAAGGAGAAAAACGTAAAAAAACGTGAAAAAAAAGTAAGAGGAAGAGAAGGGAAAAAAAGGTGGAAATGGGTTTAAAAGTGATTTCGGCGGAGAAATATATATATATATATATATATATATATATATATATATATATATATACGCGCACACACACACATATATATAAACGTATTCTCCGTTGAGATATTGCAGCCGCTGCTGTGTCCAGGCCCAGGAGCCTTAGCACTGTGCTGTGATGTCACTCAATACCACTGACATCACTAGGTGTAAACAACATCTCTCCTTTGCTGTGTATGTGACTATGGAGCTGTTTGGTGATGTCGTCTATTATGGCCTTCATAGAAGCAACAGGAGATTGTTGCATCCATCTAGAACCCTCAGAACTACAGTGCTATGATGTCACTCACTTCCACAGGCCTTGCAGAGTGTAAACAACAACAACCCAGCTTTGTTGTGTATGTAACCATAGGGATTTGTGATGTCACCTAGAACCTTCACAGCAGCGACAGCTTTATGAGGAGCATCAGCACTGCTCTGCCTGAGCAGAACCATCACCGCCATAGGTTGTCAAATAACCCGGGTTTAACCCACACAGGTAAGTCCAATGGGGTGCAGGCATGTCCTCTATGCTTACAGCTTCCCGTGGGTGTTGGTTTGATACCGTTTGGGGACAGCCAAGGAGGCATCTGCAGGCAACAAAGGTAGGTGTGTGCTTGTGTGTGTGTTTCCTATGCAGATCCTAAGCCCAGTGTCACATGCAAGTAGGAGGAGTAAGAAGGGTTCCTGGCAAATCCGGGTTATGGATTGCATTTAAAAAGGCCCCGTGGGAGTGCAATGGGCCCCTGTCTTGCTGCTTAGCAATAATGGTATGGGTTTAGGTTCTGCTGTGTGTACTGGTGGTTGACTGCCCCCCAGCCCAGAGTGTGCATGGAAAATTGTCTGGCAGCCTCCCTGACAGCAAGCAGTGATAGTGCCCATGAAGGGCACCTTGTTGGGCCCGCCCCTTTCACGGTTATCGCTTCTCGGCCTTTTGGCTAAGATCAAGTGTAGTATCTGTTCTTATCAGTTTAATATCTGATACGTCCCCTATCTGGGGACCATATATTAAATGGATTTTTGAGAACGGGGGCCGATTTCGAAGCTTGCTTCCGTCGCCCTATGCATTGACCCGATATGGCAGTATCTTCGGGTACAGTGCACCACCCCCTTACAGGGTTAAAAAGAAAGATTCCTACTTTCATTGCTACCTGCTTGCTGGCTAGCCAGCTAGCCAGCCCTGTGGGCCTTGCTGCTGCTGCAGCCAAAAAACAAAAGGTGGTGCTGCTGCTGCTTCTGCTGCTTCTGCTTCTGCTTGTGTCTGGCCGCTGTTGGAGCGTCCAGGCACAGGACTTCTGCTGCTGCTGACTAAATGGCCTCCTTAATTGGATCATTTGAGTAGCCAGCACACCTGTGCAGGGTAGGGCATGACATGATAGGCAGCTGCCTTGATAGCGGGTGGGTGCTGAATGTTCCTAATTGACAAAATAAGATTAATGCTTATGAAGAAATATAAAATCTCATCCCTTCCCCAATATCGCGCCACACCCCTACCCCTTAATTCCCTGGTTGAACTTGATGGACATATGTCTTTTTTCGACCGTACTAACTATGTAACTATGTAACATAACATGGGGGGGGGGGGTCTCCTGGCTGTTCACACAGGTGTGTCATTGCTGTACATTGACCATGCATTGCTTCTGTGGTATTGCAAAGGCAAAGACAAATGCTTCCAGCCATCCATTGCACTAATGGATTGGTCATCAGCTGGCTGTCTATGTCCCGCATCAATATAGACCAAAGTACAGAGGGTTAGGCTATGCTATTGTGCACCTACCTGATGCATCAGAAGGTGCGAGGCCCTTGCTAAATTCTGTGCACAGACTTTGAGATCTATACTTTAGACTGTATCTAAACCTGCTCCAACATGGACTGACATTCTGGCCTACTTTCAGCCGATGCGACTTGTCTGTCGCTGAACAGTCGCTTTTTATGTATTCAGCACCTATGTATAATGTTGTAAAAATGCTCTAGAAGCTAAAGTCGCAGAAATGTCACACATATTTGGCCTGCAACTTTCTGTGCGACAAATTCAGACAGGAAAAATCAGTATAAATCCTTAGAAAATTATCCCCCAGTGTCTCCATCTGCTGGCGGTATTGAATAAGCATTGCTGCACTGATGGGGTATGCATTAGACGAAAAAAAAGAAGAAAAAGAAGAATAATACGCCCAGAAAAGAGGCGAAAAGGAGAAAAACGTAAAAAAACGTGAAAAAAAAGTAAGAGGAAGAGAAGGGAAAAAAAGGTGGAAATGGGTTTAAAAGTGATTTCGGCGGAGAAATATATATATATATATATATATATATATATATATATATATACGCGCACACACACACATATATATAAACGTATTCTCCGTTGAGATATTGCAGCCGCTGCTGTGTCCAGGCCCAGGAGCCTTAGCACTGTGCTGTGATGTCACTCAATACCACTGACATCACTAGGTGTAAACAACATCTCTCCTTTGCTGTGTATGTGACTATGGAGCTGTTTGGTGATGTCGTCTATTATGGCCTTCATAGAAGCAACAGGAGATTGTTGCATCCATCTAGAACCCTCAGAACTACAGTGCTATGATGTCACTCACTTCCACAGGCCTTGCAGAGTGTAAACAACAACAACCCAGCTTTGTTGTGTATGTAACCATAGGGATTTGTGATGTCACCTAGAACCTTCACAGCAGCGACAGCTTTATGAGGAGCATCAGCACTGCTCTGCCTGAGCAGAACCATCACCGCCATAGGTTGTCAAATAACCCGGGTTTAACCCACACAGGTAAGTCCAATGGGGTGCAGGCATGTCCTCTATGCTTACAGCTTCCCGTGGGTGTTGGTTTGATACCGTTTGGGGACAGCCAAGGAGGCATCTGCAGGCAACAAAGGTAGGTGTGTGCTTGTGTGTGTGTTTCCTATGCAGATCCTAAGCCCAGTGTCACATGCAAGTAGGAGGAGTAAGAAGGGTTCCTGGCAAATCCGGGTTATGGATTGCATTTAAAAAGGCCCCGTGGGAGTGCAATGGGCCCCTGTCTTGCTGCTTAGCAATAATGGTATGGGTTTAGGTTCTGCTGTGTGTACTGGTGGTTGACTGCCCCCCAGCCCAGAGTGTGCATGGAAAATTGTCTGGCAGCCTCCCTGACAGCAAGCAGTGATAGTGCCCATGAAGGGCACCTTGTTGGGCCCGCCCCTTTCACGGTTATCGCTTCTCGGCCTTTTGGCTAAGATCAAGTGTAGTATCTGTTCTTATCAGTTTAATATCTGATACGTCCCCTATCTGGGGACCATATATTAAATGGATTTTTGAGAACGGGGGCCGATTTCGAAGCTTGCTTCCGTCGCCCTATGCATTGACCCGATATGGCAGTATCTTCGGGTACAGTGCACCACCCCCTTACAGGGTTAAAAAGAAAGATTCCTACTTTCATTGCTACCTGCTTGCTGGCTAGCCAGCTAGCCAGCCCTGTGGGCCTTGCTGCTGCTGCAGCCAAAAAACAAAAGGTGGTGCTGCTGCTGCTTCTGCTGCTTCTGCTTCTGCTTGTGTCTGGCCGCTGTTGGAGCGTCCAGGCACAGGACTTCTGCTGCTGCTGACTAAATGGCCTCCTTAATTGGATCATTTGAGTAGCCAGCACACCTGTGCAGGTAGGGCATGACATGATAGGCAGCTGCCTTGATAGCGGGTGGGTGCTGAATGTTCCTAATTGACAAAATAAGATTAATGCTTATGAAGAAATATAAAATCTCATCCCTTCCCCAATATCGCGCCACACCCCTACCCCTTAATTCCCTGGTTGAACTTGATGGACATATGTCTTTTTTCGACCGTACTAACTATGTAACTATGTAACATAACATGGGGGGGGGGGGGTCTCCTGGCTGTTCACACAGGTGTGTCATTGCTGTACATTGACCATGCATTGCTTCTGTGGTATTGCAAAGGCAAAGACAAATGCTTCCAGCCATCCATTGCACTAATGGATTGGTCATCAGCTGGCTGTCTATGTCCCGCATCAATATAGACCAAAGTACAGAGGGTTAGGCTATGCTATTGTGCACCTACCTGATGCATCAGAAGGTGCGAGGCCCTTGCTAAATTCTGTGCACAGACTTTGAGATCTATACTTTAGACTGTATCTAAACCTGCTCCAACATGGACTGACATTCTGGCCTACTTTCAGCCGATGCGACTTGTCTGTCGCTGAACAGTCGCTTTTTATGTATTCAGCACCTATGTATAATGTTGTAAAAATGCTCTAGAAGCTAAAGTCGCAGAAATGTCACACATATTTGGCCTGCAACTTTCTGTGCGACAAATTCAGACAGGAAAAATCAGTATAAATCCTTAGAAAATTATCCCCCAGTGTCTCCATCTGCTGGCGGTATTGAATAAGCATTGCTGCACTGATGGGGTATGCATTAGACGAAAAAAAAGAAGAAAAAGAAGAATAATACGCCCAGAAAAGAGGCGAAAAGGAGAAAAACGTAAAAAAACGTGAAAAAAAAGTAAGAGGAAGAGAAGGGAAAAAAAGGTGGAAATGGGTTTAAAAGTGATTTCGGCGGAGAAATATATATATATATATATATATATATATATATATATATATACGCGCACACACACACATATATATAAACGTATTCTCCGTTGAGATATTGCAGCCGCTGCTGTGTCCAGGCCCAGGAGCCTTAGCACTGTGCTGTGATGTCACTCAATACCACTGACATCACTAGGTGTAAACAACATCTCTCCTTTGCTGTGTATGTGACTATGGAGCTGTTTGGTGATGTCGTCTATTATGGCCTTCATAGAAGCAACAGGAGATTGTTGCATCCATCTAGAACCCTCAGAACTACAGTGCTATGATGTCACTCACTTCCACAGGCCTTGCAGAGTGTAAACAACAACAACCCAGCTTTGTTGTGTATGTAACCATAGGGATTTGTGATGTCACCTAGAACCTTCACAGCAGCGACAGCTTTATGAGGAGCATCAGCACTGCTCTGCCTGAGCAGAACCATCACCGCCATAGGTTGTCAAATAACCCGGGTTTAACCCACACAGGTAAGTCCAATGGGGTGCAGGCATGTCCTCTATGCTTACAGCTTCCCGTGGGTGTTGGTTTGATACCGTTTGGGGACAGCCAAGGAGGCATCTGCAGGCAACAAAGGTAGGTGTGTGCTTGTGTGTGTGTTTCCTATGCAGATCCTAAGCCCAGTGTCACATGCAAGTAGGAGGAGTAAGAAGGGTTCCTGGCAAATCCGGGTTATGGATTGCATTTAAAAAGGCCCCGTGGGAGTGCAATGGGCCCCTGTCTTGCTGCTTAGCAATAATGGTATGGGTTTAGGTTCTGCTGTGTGTACTGGTGGTTGACTGCCCCCCAGCCCAGAGTGTGCATGGAAAATTGTCTGGCAGCCTCCCTGACAGCAAGCAGTGATAGTGCCCATGAAGGGCACCTTGTTGGGCCCGCCCCTTTCACGGTTATCGCTTCTCGGCCTTTTGGCTAAGATCAAGTGTAGTAATACAGGAGATCTGGTCAGAAGGTACTCGGGTACCCCTCTCCTCGGCCTTGTGGGATCGCCCAGGTTTATTGCCTGGGCTTCACCCACTTGTTGCTATTGGGGAGAGGGCCTAGTCCCAGGGTAACGAGTAGCGATCGCCTCTCAAGACCTTCGGGTGGAGAGAGGTTAGAACCATGGATGATGATCCGGATCCAGGTTCTGTGCCGGCATACGCAAGGATCAAAAACACCGTGAGAGTCATTCTCACGGATGATACCAAAAGGGCGGACGATTTGAAATTCGTAGTAGAGGACGTGCTCGGAGGAGTTTTCGGAATACAGAAGGGCGAGATATTGGCAATCCAGGACTACCCGAAGCGTAAAATTTTTGATGTGACGTTCACACAAAATGGCATCCACAGAGATTTTGTTACCAGAGCTGCTGCGAGTAAAGACAAAAAGCTTCAGGGTGTCCGGATTATTGAGCACGTTCTAGACGATATTAAGCTGGTGGTAGTAAAGATGTATTCCCCTTTCGCCAACCTACACGATGTTGAGTTGTTTTTACAAGTCTATTTTAGTAAGGTTGAGTGCAGAGGAAAAATCATGAACAGCTGTGGCATCTGGACATCTAAGTGGAGATTTCAGGTTACATGCAAAAAAGATGACAGATTGCCAGGGGGAATACAACTACCACCAGCTCGTTTTAAAATAAATAATATGTGTGGCGACCTCTTTTATGCGGGGATGCCAAGCTACTGCAGGAAGTGTCACAGATATGGACACACAAAAGAAAACTGTGAAAGTACATGCAAAAAATGTGGTAGCACACAGCACGAGACAGAGAAATGCACAAGAGGAGGGAGGTGCAATTTCTGTCAACAATTCGGTCACCTTTTCTCCTCTTGTCCCCACAGACATAGGACGGAGCAGCAGTGGCAACCCTGGAGGCAGCAAGGACAGCAACCGGGACACCAGCCGAGGCAAGCAGAGCCAGTGATTACCCCCCCACAAGAGGTAAGCGGTGAGATGGAGAAGGAGAAAGACCCCCCTCAGGCAAAAGGAGGGGACCCTAAAGAGCAGAGGATGGCCAAAAAACGTGCAAGTGGTGGAAAAACTGGCCCCCAGGAGCATGCTGGGTTAAGAGAGGAGCGGACGGCGGCCGAATCCGCTCCTCAGCAACCTCTGGCTCAGGGTCCCCCTGAGAGCGATGATCCGGGTGGAGAGGTGAAGGTTAAAAGGCGGAGGGGCTCCAGAAGACTCTATTCGGAGGCGGTCCAGGGGGAGCCGATGGAAGTACCTGCGGATGCAGGGAACCCAAGTGACGTTCCTCCACAGGTCCCCATAGGGGATACCCCCCCTCCTCCCTGCCAGGAGGAGGTTTCAGGGGTGACCGTCTCTGAGGTACCAGAGACGGAACTAAGTGAACACCCGACCCCTATGGAGGGGCAAGAGGTGGAAGAACCCAATGAGTCTGGAGCCCTGATTGCCAGGATGCCCGAGAACAACTATGCCTCAATCATGATGGAGGAGGGGGGTCGGCTGAGTGATGGTGCCTCCTCTCCTGCTTCCTCTATGCGTACAGTTGAGTCAGATTTTGGGGGGTATGAGGCTTCGGAGGGGGAATCAGAGGTGTAAGACGTTTTCTTGTACATTCCCATGGCTGAGTTGTCCGGTCTGTCCTTGAACGTGAGAAGTGTGAGCGCCAGAGTAAGAAGGGTTGCCCTATTTAATTACTTGTCGGTTTTTGCTGCTTCCGTCCTTTTCCTGCAGGAATGTGGCATCCCGCACAGATTAAATTATAAAGAATATGAAGATGATTGGGTGCACGGTCCATCAGTCTGGTCTGGATCAAATGAGTCCAGATCAGCAGGGGTCGCCATACTTTTTAAAGGGAACGTTTTAATTGAGAGTTTTAACGAAATTTTACCAGGCAGAATTTTATTGGTCAACGCTTTTATTAATGGTATTAAATGGCAGTTTTTAAATTTTTATGGTTCTCCTGATAAGAATGAAAGAATAAAAATGTTGGAGATTTTACCCCTTTTTATTAACAATTCTAGTCCTCTTGTTTTATCAGGTGATTTTAATTGTATTTTAAGGGGAGAACGCCGTTTTTCGAACGCAGTGAGTAGGAACTATGACAAGACGTCTTTTATGTTAAAAAACTTGATTTTAGATTTTAATCTCACTGATGTTTTTAAAAAATGTAATTTTAACGTACCAGAGGAAGACGGTGTTACCTGGAGCAATGCAAGCTGTAGCTCCAGGATAGATTTTATTTTTTGTTCTTATCAAGTACTGCCTTTTAACTGTGATCTTTTTACCAATGTTTTTTCTGACCATAAATTATTGTATTTTAAAGTTAAAAGTGATTTTAAAAGGAGAACTGGTAGGAATGCCTGGAAGTTAAACGTGTCCCTTTTAGAAGATCCGCAAGTTTTATCAGATTTTATCACCTTTTACAAGGAATGCAGACGAGTAAAAGACCCCAACACTCCCACCAGTATCTGGTGGGAAAAAATGAAACTAAAAATAAAAGAATTTTTTATCCGTGTTGGGGTTAGGAAAGCTAAAGAAAAACGTGAATTTTATAATATCCTAAATACTCGTCTGCAAACCCTGTACAAATTCAGAGCACATGGGATGGAGGTGGAGAAGGAGGTACATGATCTTAAAAAAGAAATAACTAAGTGCCTGGAGCAGAAAGGAAAAGAAATTATCTTTAGGTCTCGAATACAGCATCTTGAGGAAAACGAGACCTGCTCCAGGTATTTTTTTAAGAAAATACATGAAAATAGAAGGTTAATAGAAAACATTGAAGGAGTGAATGATGTACAGGGTATTTTAAAAAAGGTGCAAGAGTTTTATGCGGATCTTTTTAATGTAAAACACATTGATGAATGTTTTATGAATGACTCGTTAAAGGAGATCACCAATTTTTTAGATCCTGTCTCACAGTCTTTTTTATTGCAGAATATTTCAGAGCAGGAGATTTTAGAGACCGTCAAGAGTTTTAAAACAGGTAAAGTGCCTGGGCCGGATGGTATACCCATTGAATTTTATGTTACTTTTTATGGTATTTTAAAAGAAGATTTGTTCTCCCTTTTTACGGAAGTCTTTAAGTCTAAAATCCTCCCAGGCTCATGGAAGAAGGGTGATGTCTCCCTGCTATTCAAAAAGGGAGACCGGTCGGAACTCAAAAACTGGAGACCAATCACCCTTCTGAACTGCGACTATAAAATAATGGCGAAACTGTGTGCTAACCGCTTAAAGAACGTAATCCATAAAATAATTCATACAAACCAAGTCTGTGGGGTGCCTGGGAGGAGTTTATGGGAGAACCTAAACCTTTTAAAGGATGTAATTAGCGACACCAAATTAAGAAAAGGAAAGCTGGCGGTTTTATCCATAGATTTTGAAAAAGCTTTCGACAGGGTGTCACATTTTTATCTTTTTAAGGTTTTAGAGAAAATGGGTATACCTGATGGCTTTTTATTGTCTCTTAGAGCTTTTTATGATAACTGTACTAGTAAAATTTTAATAAATGGTTTTAAGACACAGGGCGTGATTTTAAATTCCGGAGTGAAGCAGGGGTGTCCCTTGTCCCCACTACTCTTCATTTGCGCAATAGAGCCTCTTTTATGTACAATACGAAAGGATAAGCAGATCCATGGAGTCCCCCTGCCAGGAGGAGGGGGACTAGAGGCGAAGGTAGTGGGGTACATGGACGATGTTGCGGTGTTTTGCAGGGACACCCCATCGCTTCAGAAGACGCTAAAACAGATTCAATATTTTAATTGTGCCTCCGGTTTTAAAGTCAATTTTAACAAAAGTAACATTTTAAACATAGGCGGAATGCCTTTGTATGATGTGCCCGTTCCTGTGTCTGAGTCGGTGCAGATTTTAGGTGTCTCCTTTGACGAGTCTAATAATGGTTTTAATAGCTGGGACTTGGTGGCTCAAAAAATAAATAAGAAAATATGTATGTGGAACATGCGAGAACTTACAATGGAAGGGAAGGTTTTAATTACAAAAATGGTGCTTTTACCTATTTTATTGTATTTAAGTCTGGTTTTCCCACCCCCCGAAATGGTTCTAAAGAAAATAACAAAAGCTTGTTTTACTTTCTTTTGGAGTTCTAAGAGCGAAAAATTAAAGAGACAAATTGTGATAAAACCGAACTCCAGGGGCGGTAAGGATTTTCCAGATTTTAAAGCTTTCCTTTTAATAAAGTTTTTTAGCATGTGTTTTACTACTGTTTTTAAAGATAGCTACTGGTCTTATTTTGTTCGTTTTAATACTGGTTATTTTATGCGGAGGAACGGCTGGTTTTCTACAGTTTTAAGTTGCCCTTATTCTTTGAATTTGCCCCCTCAATACATGATTTTAGGAAAAATTTTAAACTTATATAATTTTAAAGGTAAAAGTGTTCAGGATCTGTGCAATAGCAAAAAACTACTAAAGGAAATAAAAGAAACCAGTACCGTGACTCCCATCAAAAATTTTAACGAACAGAAGTGTATACAGATTTGGAAGATGTTGAGTATTAATTATCTTTTTAATTCACAGAAGGACCTGGCCTGGAGCTGCGCACACGAGTGTCTTCCATGCCGGGCATTCCAGCACCGAAGAGGATTATCCAACTCTGCAACCTGCCCGAGGGAGGGATGCCGACAAGAGGAGACCGTGCACCATCTAATATGGACTTGTTTTTACTCGCAGAAAATATGGACAAAGATACTCCCTCTGGTAAAAAGGATAACTGGACTAAAAGACTTAAATATTGCAGTGGTTTTTTATGGTTGCCTGGAATGCCCAACACGGACTCAAGAGACTATTGCATGGAAGATCATAAACTGTGTGAAGGCAGCTCTGTGGAAGGCCAGGAATATTTTATTGTTCAAGCATGAGGTTTTATCTGTGAAGGACATTTTATCTATCTGTTTTTATGAAATGTACCAGTACTATCTTTTAGACAAGAAGAGATTTCCGCTTTTATCTAGAAAATGGTTTTTAAAAGAATGGAATTCTATCTTGTAAAGCCACCAAGTGCCCATTTTATGTTATAATATGTTGCAAATATGTTATTTATATGTAACTGTATTTATTGACATATTTGCACAATTTTGTTAACATTATTTAATTTTTAATAAAGTTGCCCCCGTAAGGGTAGTCAAGTTAAAAAAAAAATCTGTTCTTATCAGTTTAATATCTGATACGTCCCCTATCTGGGGACCATATATTAAATGGATTTTTGAGAACGGGGGCCGATTTCGAAGCTTGCTTCCGTCGCCCTATGCATTGACCCGATATGGCAGTATCTTCGGGTACAGTGCACCACCCCCTTACAGGGTTAAAAAGAAAGATTCCTACTTTCATTGCTACCTGCTTGCTGGCTAGCCAGCTAGCCAGCCCTGTGGGCCTTGCTGCTGCTGCAGCCAAAAAACAAAAGGTGGTGCTGCTGCTGCTTCTGCTGCTTCTGCTTCTGCTTGTGTCTGGCCGCTGTTGGAGCGTCCAGGCACAGGACTTCTGCTGCTGCTGACTAAATGGCCTCCTTAATTGGATCATTTGAGTAGCCAGCACACCTGTGCAGGTAGGGCATGACATGATAGGCAGCTGCCTTGATAGCGGGTGGGTGCTGAATGTTCCTAATTGACAAAATAAGATTAATGCTTATGAAGAAATATAAAATCTCATCCCTTCCCCAATATCGCGCCACACCCCTACCCCTTAATTCCCTGGTTGAACTTGATGGACATATGTCTTTTTTCGACCGTACTAACTATGTAACTATGTAACATAACATGGGGGGGGGGGGGGGGGTCTCCTGGCTGTTCACACAGGTGTGTCATTGCTGTACATTGACCATGCATTGCTTCTGTGGTATTGCAAAGGCAAAGACAAATGCTTCCAGCCATCCATTGCACTAATGGATTGGTCATCAGCTGGCTGTCTATGTCCCGCATCAATATAGACCAAAGTACAGAGGGTTGGGCTATGCTATTGTGCACCTACCTGATGCATCAGAAGGTGCGAGGCCCTTGCTAAATTCTGTGCACAGACTTTGAGATCTATACTTTAGACTGTATCTAAACCTGCTCCAACATGGACTGACATTCTGGCCTACTTTCAGCCGATGCGACTTGTCTGCCGCTGAACAGTCGCTTTTTATGTATTCAGCACCTATGTATAATGTTGTAAAAATGCTCTAGAAGCTAAAGTCGCAGAAATGTCACACATATTTGGCCTGCAACTTTCTGTGCGACAAATTCAGACAGGAAAAATCAGTATAAATCCTTAGAAAATTATCCCCCAGTGTCTCCATCTGCTGGCGGTATTGAATAAGCATTGCTGCACTGATGGGGTATGCATTAGACGAAAAAAAAGAAGAAAAAGAAGAATAATACGCCCAGAAAAGAGGCGAAAAGGAGAAAAACGTAAAAAAACGTGAAAAAAAAGTAAGAGGAAGAGAAGGGAAAAAAAGGTGGAAATGGGTTTAAAAGTGATTTCGGCGGAGAAATATATATATATATATATATATATATATATATATATATATATACGCGCACACACACACATATATATAAACGTATTCTCCGTTGAGATATTGCAGCCGCTGCTGTGTCCAGGCCCAGGAGCCTTAGCACTGTGCTGTGATGTCACTCAATACCACTGACATCACTAGGTGTAAACAACATCTCTCCTTTGCTGTGTATGTGACTATGGAGCTGTTTGGTGATGTCGTCTATTATGGCCTTCATAGAAGCAACAGGAGATTGTTGCATCCATCTAGAACCCTCAGAACTACAGTGCTATGATGTCACTCACTTCCACAGGCCTTGCAGAGTGTAAACAACAACAACCCAGCTTTGTTGTGTATGTAACCATAGGGATTTGTGATGTCACCTAGAACCTTCACAGCAGCGACAGCTTTATGAGGAGCATCAGCACTGCTCTGCCTGAGCAGAACCATCACCGCCATAGGTTGTCAAATAACCCGGGTTTAACCCACACAGGTAAGTCCAATGGGGTGCAGGCATGTCCTCTATGCTTACAGCTTCCCGTGGGTGTTGGTTTGATACCGTTTGGGGACAGCCAAGGAGGCATCTGCAGGCAACAAAGGTAGGTGTGTGCTTGTGTGTGTGTTTCCTATGCAGATCCTAAGCCCAGTGTCACATGCAAGTAGGAGGAGTAAGAAGGGTTCCTGGCAAATCCGGGTTATGGATTGCATTTAAAAAGGCCCCGTGGGAGTGCAATGGGCCCCTGTCTTGCTGCTTAGCAATAATGGTATGGGTTTAGGTTCTGCTGTGTGTACTGGTGGTTGACTGCCCCCCAGCCCAGAGTGTGCATGGAAAATTGTCTGGCAGCCTCCCTGACAGCAAGCAGTGATAGTGCCCATGAAGGGCACCTTGTTGGGCCCGCCCCTTTCACGGTTATCGCTTCTCGGCCTTTTGGCTAAGATCAAGTGTAGTATCTGTTCTTATCAGTTTAATATCTGATACGTCCCCTATCTGGGGACCATATATTAAATGGATTTTTGAGAACGGGGGCTGATTTCGAAGCTTGCTTCCGTCGCCCTATGCATTGACCCGATATGGCAGTATCTTCGGGTACAGTGCACCACCCCCTTACAGGGTTAAAAAGAAAGATTCCTACTTTCATTGCTACCTGCTTGCTGGCTAGCCAGCTAGCCAGCCCTGTGGGCCTTGCTGCTGCTGCAGCCAAAAAACAAAAGGTGGTGCTGCTGCTGCTTCTGCTGCTTCTGCTTCTGCTTGTGTCTGGCCGCTGTTGGAGCGTCCAGGCACAGGACTTCTGCTGCTGCTGACTAAATGGCCTCCTTAATTGGATCATTTGAGTAGCCAGCACACCTGTGCAGGTAGGGCATGACATGATAGGCAGCTGCCTTGATAGCGGGTGGGTGCTGAATGTTCCTAATTGACAAAATAAGATTAATGCTTATGAAGAAATATAAAATCTCATCCCTTCCCCAATATCGCGCCACACCCCTACCCCTTAATTCCCTGGTTGAACTTGATGGACATATGTCTTTTTTCGACCGTACTAACTATGTAACTATGTAACATAACATGGGGGGGGGGGGGTCTCCTGGCTGTTCACACAGGTGTGTCATTGCTGTACATTGACCATGCATTGCTTCTGTGGTATTGCAAAGGCAAAGACAAATGCTTCCAGCCATCCATTGCACTAATGGATTGGTCATCAGCTGGCTGTCTATGTCCCGCATCAATATAGACCAAAGTACAGAGGGTTAGGCTATGCTATTGTGCACCTACCTGATGCATCAGAAGGTGCGAGGCCCTTGCTAAATTCTGTGCACAGACTTTGAGATCTATACTTTAGACTGTATCTAAACCTGCTCCAACATGGACTGACATTCTGGCCTACTTTCAGCCGATGCGACTTGTCTGTCGCTGAACAGTCGCTTTTTATGTATTCAGCACCTATGTATAATGTTGTAAAAATGCTCTAGAAGCTAAAGTCGCAAAAATGTCACACATATTTGGCCTGCAACTTTCTGTGCGACAAATTCAGACAGGAAAAATCAGTATAAATCCTTAGAAAATTATCCCCCAGTGTCTCCATCTGCTGGCGGTATTGAATAAGCATTGCTGCACTGATGGGGTATGCATTAGACGAAAAAAAAGAAGAAAAAGAAGAATAATACGCCCAGAAAAGAGGCGAAAAGGAGAAAAACGTAAAAAAACGTGAAAAAAAAGTAAGAGGAAGAGAAGGGAAAAAAAGGTGGAAATGGGTTTAAAAGTGATTTCGGCAGAGAAATATATATATATATATATATATATATATATATATACGCGCACACACACACATATATATAAACGTATTCTCCGTTGAGATATTGCAGCCGCTGCTGTGTCCAGGCCCAGGAGCCTTAGCACTGTGCTGTGATGTCACTCAATACCACTGACATCACTAGGTGTAAACAACATCTCTCCTTTGCTGTGTATGTGACTATGGAGCTGTTTGGTGATGTCGTCTATTATGGCCTTCATAGAAGCAACAGGAGATTGTTGCATCCATCTAGAACCCTCAGAACTACAGTGCTATGATGTCACTCACTTCCACAGGCCTTGCAGAGTGTAAACAACAACAACCCAGCTTTGTTGTGTATGTAACCATAGGGATTTGTGATGTCACCTAGAACCTTCACAGCAGCGACAGCTTTATGAGGAGCATCAGCACTGCTCTGCCTGAGCAGAACCATCACCGCCATAGGTTGTCAAATAACCCGGGTTTAACCCACACAGGTAAGTCCAATGGGGTGCAGGCATGTCCTCTATGCTTACAGCTTCTTGTGGGTGTTGGTTTGATACCGTTTGGGGACAGCCAAGGAGGCATCTGCAGGCAACAAAGGTAGGTGTGTGCTTGTGTGTGTGTTTCCTATGCAGATCCTAAGCCCAGTGTCACATGCAAGTAGGAGAAGTAAGAAGGGTTCCTGGCAAATCCGGGTTATGGATTGCATTTAAAAAGGCCCCGTGGGAGTGCAATGGGCCCCTGTCTTGCTGCTTAGCAATAATGGTATGGGTTTAGGTTCTGCTGTGTGTACTGGTGGTTGACTGCCCCCCAGCCCAGAGTGTGCATGGAAAATTGTCTGGCAGCCTCCCTGACAGCAAGCAGTGATAGTGCCCATGAAGGGCACCTTGTTGGGCCCGCCCCTTTCACGGTTATCGCTTCTCGGCCTTTTGGCTAAGATCAAGTGTAGTATCTGTTCTTATCAGTTTAATATCTGATACGTCCCCTATCTGGGGACCATATATTAAATGGATTTTTGAGAACGGGGGCCGATTTCGAAGCTTGCTTCCGTCGCCCTATGCATTGACCCGATATGGCAGTATCTTCGGGTACAGTGCACCACCCCCTTACAGGGTTAAAAAGAAAGATTCCTACTTTCATTGCTACCTGCTTGCTGGCTAGCCAGCTAGCCAGCCCTGTGGGCCTTGCTGCTGCTGCAGCCAAAAAACAAAAGGTGGTGCTGCTGCTGCTTCTGCTGCTTCTGCTTCTGCTTGTGTCTGGCCGCTGTTGGAGCGTCCAGGCACAGGACTTCTGCTGCTGCTGACTAAATGGCCTCCTTAATTGGATCATTTGAGTAGCCAGCACACCTGTGCAGGTAGGGCATGACATGATAGGCAGCTGCCTTGATAGCGGGTGGGTGCTGAATGTTCCTAATTGACAAAATAAGATTAATGCTTATGAAGAAATATAAAATCTCATCCCTTCCCCAATATCGCGCCACACCCCTACCCCTTAATTCCCTGGTTGAACTTGATGGACATATGTCTTTTTTCGACCGTACTAACTATGTAACTATGTAACATAACATGGGGGGGGGTCTCCTGGCTGTTCACACAGGTGTGTCATTGCTGTACATTGACCATGCATTGCTTCTGTGGTATTGCAAAGGCAAAGACAAATGCTTCCAGCCATCCATTGCACTAATGGATTGGTCATCAGCTGGCTGTCTATGTCCCGCATCAATATAGACCAAAGTACAGAGGGTTAGGCTATGCTATTGTGCACCTACCTGATGCATCAGAAGGTGCGAGGCCCTTGCTAAATTCTGTGCACAGACTTTGAGATCTATACTTTAGACTGTATCTAAACCTGCTCCAACATGGACTGACATTCTGGCCTACTTTCAGCCGATGCGACTTGTCTGTCGCTGAACAGTCGCTTTTTATGTATTCAGCACCTATGTATAATGTTGTAAAAATGCTCTAGAAGCTAAAGTCGCAGAAATGTCACACATATTTGGCCTGCAACTTTCTGTGCGACAAATTCAGACAGGAAAAATCAGTATAAATCCTTAGAAAATTATCCCCCAGTGTCTCCATCTGCTGGCGGTATTGAATAAGCATTGCTGCACTGATGGGGTATGCATTAGACGAAAAAAAAGAAGAAAAAGAAGAATAATACGCCCAGAAAAGAGGCGAAAAGGAGAAAAACGTAAAAAAACGTGAAAAAAAAGTAAGAGGAAGAGAAGGGAAAAAAAGGTGGAAATGGGTTTAAAAGTGATTTCGGCGGAGAAATATATATATATATATATATATATATATATATATATATATATATACGCGCACACACACACATATATATAAACGTATTCTCCGTTGAGATATTGCAGCCGCTGCTGTGTCCAGGCCCAGGAGCCTTAGCACTGTGCTGTGATGTCACTCAATACCACTGACATCACTAGGTGTAAACAACATCTCTCCTTTGCTGTGTATGTGACTATGGAGCTGTTTGGTGATGTCGTCTATTATGGCCTTCATAGAAGCAACAGGAGATTGTTGCATCCATCTAGAACCCTCAGAACTACAGTGCTATGATGTCACTCACTTCCACAGGCCTTGCAGAGTGTAAACAACAACAACCCAGCTTTGTTGTGTATGTAACCATAGGGATTTGTGATGTCACCTAGAACCTTCACAGCAGCGACAGCTTTATGAGGAGCATCAGCACTGCTCTGCCTGAGCAGAACCATCACCGCCATAGGTTGTCAAATAACCCGGGTTTAACCCACACAGGTAAGTCCAATGGGGTGCAGGCATGTCCTCTATGCTTACAGCTTCCCGTGGGTGTTGGTTTGATACCGTTTGGGGACAGCCAAGGAGGCATCTGCAGGCAACAAAGGTAGGTGTGTGCTTGTGTGTGTGTTTCCTATGCAGATCCTAAGCCCAGTGTCACATGCAAGTAGGAGGAGTAAGAAGGGTTCCTGGCAAATCCGGGTTATGGATTGCATTTAAAAAGGCCCCGTGGGAGTGCAATGGGCCCCTGTCTTGCTGCTTAGCAATAATGGTATGGGTTTAGGTTCTGCTGTGTGTACTGGTGGTTGACTGCCCCCCAGCCCAGAGTGTGCATGGAAAATTGTCTGGCAGCCTCCCTGACAGCAAGCAGTGATAGTGCCCATGAAGGGCACCTTGTTGGGCCCGCCCCTTTCACGGTTATCGCTTCTCGGCCTTTTGGCTAAGATCAAGTGTAGTATCTGTTCTTATCAGTTTAATATCTGATACGTCCCCTATCTGGGGACCATATATTAAATGGATTTTTGAGAACGGGGGCCGATTTCGAAGCTTGCTTCCGTCGCCCTATGCATTGACCCGATATGGCAGTATCTTCGGGTACAGTGCACCACCCCCTTACAGGGTTAAAAAGAAAGATTCCTACTTTCATTGCTACCTGCTTGCTGGCTAGCCAGCTAGCCAGCCCTGTGGGCCTTGCTGCTGCTGCAGCCAAAAAACAAAAGGTGGTGCTGCTGCTGCTTCTGCTGCTTCTGCTTCTGCTTGTGTCTGGCCGCTGTTGGAGCGTCCAGGCACAGGACTTCTGCTGCTGCTGACTAAATGGCCTCCTTAATTGGATCATTTGAGTAGCCAGCACACCTGTGCAGGTAGGGCATGACATGATAGGCAGCTGCCTTGATAGCGGGTGGGTGCTGAATGTTCCTAATTGACAAAATAAGATTAATGCTTATGAAGAAATATAAAATCTCATCCCTTCCCCAATATCGCGCCACACCCCTACCCCTTAATTCCCTGGTTGAACTTGATGGACATATGTCTTTTTTCGACCGTACTAACTATGTAACTATGTAACATAACATGGGGGGGGGGGGTCTCCTGGCTGTTCACACAGGTGTGTCATTGCTGTACATTGACCATGCATTGCTTCTGTGGTATTGCAAAGGCAAAGACAAATGCTTCCAGCCATCCATTGCACTAATGGATTGGTCATCAGCTGGCTGTCTATGTCCCGCATCAATATAGACCAAAGTACAGAGGGTTAGGCTATGCTATTGTGCACCTACCTGATGCATCAGAAGGTGCGAGGCCCTTGCTAAATTCTGTGCACAGACTTTGAGATCTATACTTTAGACTGTATCTAAACCTGCTCCAACATGGACTGACATTCTGGCCTACTTTCAGCCGATGCGACTTGTCTGTCGCTGAACAGTCGCTTTTTATGTATTCAGCACCTATGTATAATGTTGTAAAAATGCTCTAGAAGCTAAAGTCGCAGAAATGTCACACATATTTGGCCTGCAACTTTCTGTGCGACAAATTCAGACAGGAAAAATCAGTATAAATCCTTAGAAAATTATCCCCCAGTGTCTCCATCTGCTGGCGGTATTGAATAAGCATTGCTGCACTGATGGGGTATGCATTAGACGAAAAAAAAGAAGAAAAAGAAGAATAATACGCCCAGAAAAGAGGCGAAAAGGAGAAAAACGTAAAAAAACGTGAAAAAAAAGTAAGAGGAAGAGAAGGGAAAAAAAGGTGGAAATGGGTTTAAAAGTGATTTCGGCGGAGAATATATATATATATATATATATATATATATATATATATATACGCGCACACACACACATATATATAAACGTATTCTCCGTTGAGATATTGCAGCCGCTGCTGTCCAGGCCCAGGAGCCTTAGCACTGTGCTGTGATGTCACTCAATACCACTGACATCACTAGGTGTAAACAACATCTCTCCTTTGCTGTGTATGTGACTATGGAGCTGTTTGGTGATGTCGTCTATTATGGCCTTCATAGAAGCAACAGGAGATTGTTGCATCCATCTAGAACCCTCAGAACTACAGTGCTATGATGTCACTCACTTCCACAGGCCTTGCAGAGTGTAAACAACAACAACCCAGCTTTGTTGTGTATGTAACCATAGGGATTTGTGATGTCACCTAGAACCTTCACAGCAGCGACAGCTTTATGAGGAGCATCAGCACTGCTCTGCCTGAGCAGAACCATCACCGCCATAGGTTGTCAAATAACCCGGGTTTAACCCACACAGGTAAGTCCAATGGGGTGCAGGCATGTCCTCTATGCTTACAGCTTCCCGTGGGTGTTGGTTTGATACCGTTTGGGGACAGCCAAGGAGGCATCTGCAGGCAACAAAGGTAGGTGTGTGCTTGTGTGTGTGTTTCCTATGCAGATCCTAAGCCCAGTGTCACATGCAAGTAGGAGGAGTAAGAAGGGTTCCTGGCAAATCCGGGTTATGGATTGCATTTAAAAAGGCCCCGTGGGAGTGCAATGGGCCCCTGTCTTGCTGCTTAGCAATAATGGTATGGGTTTAGGTTCTGCTGTGTGTACTGGTGGTTGACTGCCCCCCAGCCCAGAGTGTGCATGGAAAATTGTCTGGCAGCCTCCCTGACAGCAAGCAGTGATAGTGCCCATGAAGGGCACCTTGTTGGGCCCGCCCCTTTCACGGTTATCGCTTCTCGGCCTTTTGGCTAAGATCAAGTGTAGTATCTGTTCTTATCAGTTTAATATCTGATACGTCCCCTATCTGGGGACCATATATTAAATGGATTTTTGAGAACGGGGGCCGATTTCGAAGCTTGCTTCCGTCGCCCTATGCATTGACCCGATATGGCAGTATCTTCGGGTACAGTGCACCACCCCCTTACAGGGTTAAAAAGAAAGATTCCTACTTTCATTGCTACCTGCTTGCTGGCTAGCCAGCTAGCCAGCCCTGTGGGCCTTGCTGCTGCTGCAGCCAAAAAACAAAAGGTGGTGCTGCTGCTGCTTCTGCTGCTTCTGCTTCTGCTTGTGTCTGGCCGCTGTTGGAGCGTCCAGGCACAGGACTTCTGCTGCTGCTGACTAAATGGCCTCCTTAATTGGATCATTTGAGTAGCCAGCACACCTGTGCAGGTAGGGCATGACATGATAGGCAGCTGCCTTGATAGCGGGTGGGTGCTGAATGTTCCTAATTGACAAAATAAGATTAATGCTTATGAAGAAATATAAAATCTCATCCCTTCCCCAATATCGCGCCACACCCCTACCCCTTAATTCCCTGGTTGAACTTGATGGACATATGTCTTTTTTCGACCGTACTAACTATGTAACTATGTAACATAACATGGGGGGGGGGGGGTCTCCTGGCTGTTCACACAGGTGTGTCATTGCTGTACATTGACCATGCATTGCTTCTGTGGTATTGCAAAGGCAAAGACAAATGCTTCCAGCCATCCATTGCACTAATGGATTGGTCATCAGCTGGCTGTCTATGTCCCGCATCAATATAGACCAAAGTACAGAGGGTTAGGCTATGCTATTGTGCACCTACCTGATGCATCAGAAGGTGCGAGGCCCTTGCTAAATTCTGTGCACAGACTTTGAGATCTATACTTTAGACTGTATCTAAACCTGCTCCAACATGGACTGACATTCTGGCCTACTTTCAGCCGATGCGACTTGTCTGTCGCTGAACAGTCGCTTTTTATGTATTCAGCACCTATGTATAATGTTGTAAAAATGCTCTAGAAGCTAAAGTCGCAGAAATGTCACACATATTTGGCCTGCAACTTTCTGTGCGACAAATTCAGACAGGAAAAATCAGTATAAATCCTTAGAAAATTATCCCCCAGTGTCTCCATCTGCTGGCGGTATTGAATAAGCATTGCTGCACTGATGGGGTATGCATTAGACGAAAAAAAAGAAGAAAAAGAAGAATAATACGCCCAGAAAAGAGGCGAAAAGGAGAAAAACGTAAAAAAACGTGAAAAAAAAGTAAGAGGAAGAGAAGGGAAAAAAAGGTGGAAATGGGTTTAAAAGTGATTTCGGCGGAGAAATATATATATATATATATATATATATATATATATATATATATATACGCGCACACACACACATATATATAAACGTATTCTCCGTTGAGATATTGCAGCCGCTGCTGTGTCCAGGCCCAGGAGCCTTAGCACTGTGCTGTGATGTCACTCAATACCACTGACATCACTAGGTGTAAACAACATCTCTCCTTTGCTGTGTATGTGACTATGGAGCTGTTTGGTGATGTCGTCTATTATGGCCTTCATAGAAGCAACAGGAGATTGTTGCATCCATCTAGAACCCTCAGAACTACAGTGCTATGATGTCACTCACTTCCACAGGCCTTGCAGAGTGTAAACAACAACAACCCAGCTTTGTTGTGTATGTAACCATAGGGATTTGTGATGTCACCTAGAACCTTCACAGCAGCGACAGCTTTATGAGGAGCATCAGCACTGCTCTGCCTGAGCAGAACCATCACCGCCATAGGTTGTCAAATAACCCGGGTTTAACCCACACAGGTAAGTCCAATGGGGTGCAGGCATGTCCTCTATGCTTACAGCTTCCCGTGGGTGTTGGTTTGATACCGTTTGGGGACAGCCAAGGAGGCATCTGCAGGCAACAAAGGTAGGTGTGTGCTTGTGTGTGTGTTTCCTATGCAGATCCTAAGCCCAGTGTCACATGCAAGTAGGAGGAGTAAGAAGGGTTCCTGGCAAATCCGGGTTATGGATTGCATTTAAAAAGGCCCCGTGGGAGTGCAATGGGCCCCTGTCTTGCTGCTTAGCAATAATGGTATGGGTTTAGGTTCTGCTGTGTGTACTGGTGGTTGACTGCCCCCCAGCCCAGAGTGTGCATGGAAAATTGTCTGGCAGCCTCCCTGACAGCAAGCAGTGATAGTGCCCATGAAGGGCACCTTGTTGGGCCCGCCCCTTTCACGGTTATCGCTTCTCGGCCTTTTGGCTAAGATCAAGTGTAGTATCTGTTCTTATCAGTTTAATATCTGATACGTCCCCTATCTGGGGACCATATATTAAATGGATTTTTGAGAACGGGGGCCGATTTCGAAGCTTGCTTCCGTCGCCCTATGCATTGACCCGATATGGCAGTATCTTCGGGTACAGTGCACCACCCCCTTACAGGGTTAAAAAGAAAGATTCCTACTTTCATTGCTACCTGCTTGCTGGCTAGCCCTGTGGGCCTTGCTGCTGCTGCAGCCAAAAAACAAAAGGTGGTGCTGCTGCTGCTTCTGCTGCTTCTGCTTCTGCTTGTGTCTGGCCGCTGTTGGAGCGTCCAGGCACAGGACTTCTGCTGCTGCTGACTAAATGGCCTCCTTAATTGGATCATTTGAGTAGCCAGCACACCTGTGCAGGTAGGGCATGACATGATAGGCAGCTGCCTTGATAGCGGGTGGGTGCTGAATGTTCCTAATTGACAAAATAAGATTAATGCTTATGAAGAAATATAAAATCTCATCCCTTCCCCAATATCGCGCCACACCCCTACCCCTTAATTCCCTGGTTGAACTTGATGGACATATGTCTTTTTTCGACCGTACTAACTATGTAACTATGTAACATAACATGGGGGGGGGGGGGGGTCTCCTGGCTGTTCACACAGGTGTGTCATTGCTGTACATTGACCATGCATTGCTTCTGTGGTATTGCAAAGGCAAAAACAAATGCTTCCAGCCATCCATTGCACTAATGGATTGGTCATCAGCTGGCTGTCTATGTCCCGCATCAATATAGACCAAAGTACAGAGGGTTAGGCTATGCTATTGTGCACCTACCTGATGCATCAGAAGGTGCGAGGCCCTTGCTAAATTCTGTGCACAGACTTTGAGATCTATACTTTAGACTGTATCTAAACCTGCTCCAACATGGACTGACATTCTGGCCTACTTTCAGCCGATGCGACTTGTCTGTCGCTGAACAGTCGCTTTTTATGTATTCAGCACCTATGTATAATGTTGTAAAAATGCTCTAGAAGCTAAAGTCGCAGAAATGTCACACATATTTGGCCTGCAACTTTCTGTGCGACAAATTCAGACAGGAAAAATCAGTATAAATCCTTAGAAAATTATCCCCCAGTGTCTCCATCTGCTGGCGGTATTGAATAAGCATTGCTGCACTGATGGGGTATGCATTAGACGAAAAAAAAGAAGAAAAAGAAGAATAATACGCCCAGAAAAGAGGCGAAAAGGAGAAAAACGTAAAAAAACGTGAAAAAAAAGTAAGAGGAAGAGAAGGGAAAAAAAGGTGGAAATGGGTTTAAAAGTGATTTCGGCGGAGAAATATATATATATATATATATATATATATATATATATATATATACGCGCACACACACACATATATATAAACGTATTCTCCGTTGAGATATTGCAGCCGCTGCTGTGTCCAGGCCCAGGAGCCTTAGCACTGTGCTGTGATGTCACTCAATACCACTGACATCACTAGGTGTAAACAACATCTCTCCTTTGCTGTGTATGTGACTATGGAGCTGTTTGGTGATGTCGTCTATTATGGCCTTCATAGAAGCAACAGGAGATTGTTGCATCCATCTAGAACCCTCAGAACTACAGTGCTATGATGTCACTCACTTCCACAGGCCTTGCAGAGTGTAAACAACAACAACCCAGCTTTGTTGTGTATGTAACCATAGGGATTTGTGATGTCACCTAGAACCTTCACAGCAGCGACAGCTTTATGAGGAGCATCAGCACTGCTCTGCCTGAGCAGAACCATCACCGCCATAGGTTGTCAAATAACCCGGGTTTAACCCACACAGGTAAGTCCAATGGGGTGCAGGCATGTCCTCTATGCTTACAGCTTCCCGTGGGTGTTGGTTTGATACCGTTTGGGGACAGCCAAGGAGGCATCTGCAGGCAACAAAGGTAGGTGTGTGCTTGTGTGTGTGTTTCCTATGCAGATCCTAAGCCCAGTGTCACATGCAAGTAGGAGGAGTAAGAAGGGTTCCTGGCAAATCCGGGTTATGGATTGCATTTAAAAAGGCCCCGTGGGAGTGCAATGGGCCCCTGTCTTGCTGCTTAGCAATAATGGTATGGGTTTAGGTTCTGCTGTGTGTACTGGTGGTTGACTGCCCCCCAGCCCAGAGTGTGCATGGAAAATTGTCTGGCAGCCTCCCTGACAGCAAGCAGTGATAGTGCCCATGAAGGGCACCTTGTTGGGCCCGCCCCTTTCACGGTTATCGCTTCTCGGCCTTTTGGCTAAGATCAAGTGTAGTATCTGTTCTTATCAGTTTAATATCTGATACGTCCCCTATCTGGGGACCATATATTAAATGGATTTTTGAGAACGGGGGCCGATTTCGAAGCTTGCTTCCGTCGCCCTATGCATTGACCCGATATGGCAGTATCTTCGGGTACAGTGCACCACCCCCTTACAGGGTTAAAAAGAAAGATTCCTACTTTCATTGCTACCTGCTTGCTGGCTAGCCAGCTAGCCAGCCCTGTGGGCCTTGCTGCTGCTGCAGCAGCCAAAAAACAAAAGGTGGTGCTGCTGCTGCTTCTGCTGCTTCTGCTTCTGCTTGTGTCTGGCCGCTGTTGGAGCGTCCAGGCACAGGACTTCTGCTGCTGCTGACTAAATGGCCTCCTTAATTGGATCATTTGAGTAGCCAGCACACCTGTGCAGGTAGGGCATGACATGATAGGCAGCTGCCTTGATAGCGGGTGGGTGCTGAATGTTCCTAATTGACAAAATAAGATTAATGCTTATGAAGAAATATAAAATCTCATCCCTTCCCCAATATCGCGCCACACCCCTACCCCTTAATTCCCTGGTTGAACTTGATGGACATATGTCTTTTTTCGACCGTACTAACTATGTAACTATGTAACATAACATGGGGGGGGGGGGGGGGGGGTCTCCTGGCTGTTCACACAGGTGTGTCATTGCTGTACATTGACCATGCATTGCTTCTGTGGTATTGCAAAGGCAAAGACAAATGCTTCCAGCCATCCATTGCACTAATGGATTGGTCATCAGCTGGCTGTCTATGTCCCGCATCAATATAGACCAAAGTACAGAGGGTTAGGCTATGCTATTGTGCACCTACCTGATGCATCAGAAGGTGCGAGGCCCTTGCTAAATTCTGTGCACAGACTTTGAGATCTATACTTTAGACTGTATCTAAACCTGCTCCAACATGGACTGACATTCTGGCCTACTTTCAGCCGATGCGACTTGTCTGTCGCTGAACAGTCGCTTTTTATGTATTCAGCACCTATGTATAATGTTGTAAAAATGCTCTAGAAGCTAAAGTCGCAGAAATGTCACACATATTTGGCCTGCAACTTTCTGTGCGACAAATTCAGACAGGAAAAATCAGTATAAATCCTTAGAAAATTATCCCCCAGTGTCTCCATCTGCTGGCGGTATTGAATAAGCATTGCTGCACTGATGGGGTATGCATTAGACGAAAAAAAAGAAGAAAAAGAAGAATAATACGCCCAGAAAAGAGGCGAAAAGGAGAAAAACGTAAAAAAACGTGAAAAAAAAGTAAGAGGAAGAGAAGGGAAAAAAAGGTGGAAATGGGTTTAAAAGTGATTTCGGCGGAGAAATATATATATATATATATATATATATATATATATATATATACGCGCACACACACACATATATATAAACGTATTCTCCGTTGAGATATTGCAGCCGCTGCTGTGTCCAGGCCCAGGAGCCTTAGCACTGTGCTGTGATGTCACTCAATACCACTGACATCACTAGGTGTAAACAACATCTCTCCTTTGCTGTGTATGTGACTATGGAGCTGTTTGGTGATGTCGTCTATTATGGCCTTCATAGAAGCAACAGGAGATTGTTGCATCCATCTAGAACCCTCAGAACTACAGTGCTATGATGTCACTCACTTCCACAGGCCTTGCAGAGTGTAAACAACAACAACCCAGCTTTGTTGTGTATGTAACCATAGGGATTTGTGATGTCACCTAGAACCTTCACAGCAGCGACAGCTTTATGAGGAGCATCAGCACTGCTCTGCCTGAGCAGAACCATCACCGCCATAGGTTGTCAAATAACCCGGGTTTAACCCACACAGGTAAGTCCAATGGGGTGCAGGCATGTCCTCTATGCTTACAGCTTCTTGTGGGTGTTGGTTTGATACCGTTTGGGGACAGCCAAGGAGGCATCTGCAGGCAACAAAGGTAGGTGTGTGCTTGTGTGTGTGTTTCCTATGCAGATCCTAAGCCCAGTGTCACATGCAAGTAGGAGAAGTAAGAAGGGTTCCTGGCAAATCCGGGTTATGGATTGCATTTAAAAAGGCCCCGTGGGAGTGCAATGGGCCCCTGTCTTGCTGCTTAGCAATAATGGTATGGGTTTAGGTTCTGCTGTGTGTACTGGTGGTTGACTGCCCCCCAGCCCAGAGTGTGCATGGAAAATTGTCTGGCAGCCTCCCTGACAGCAAGCAGTGATAGTGCCCATGAAGGGCACCTTGTTGGGCCCGCCCCTTTCACGGTTATCGCTTCTCGGCCTTTTGGCTAAGATCAAGTGTAGTATCTGTTCTTATCAGTTTAATATCTGATACGTCCCCTATCTGGGGACCATATATTAAATGGATTTTTGAGAACGGGGGCCGATTTCGAAGCTTGCTTCCGTCGCCCTATGCATTGACCCGATATGGCAGTATCTTCGGGTACAGTGCACCACCCCCTTACAGGGTTAAAAAGAAAGATTCCTACTTTCATTGCTACCTGCTTGCTGGCTAGCCAGCTAGCCAGCCCTGTGGGCCTTGCTGCTGCTGCAGCCAAAAAACAAAAGGTGGTGCTGCTGCTGCTTCTGCTGCTTCTGCTTCTGCTTGTGTCTGGCCGCTGTTGGAGCGTCCAGGCACAGGACTTCTGCTGCTGCTGACTAAATGGCCTCCTTAATTGGATCATTTGAGTAGCCAGCACACCTGTGCAGGTAGGGCATGACATGATAGGCAGCTGCCTTGATAGCGGGTGGGTGCTGAATGTTCCTAATTGACAAAATAAGATTAATGCTTATGAAGAAATATAAAATCTCATCCCTTCCCCAATATCGCGCCACACCCCTACCCCTTAATTCCCTGGTTGAACTTGATGGACATATGTCTTTTTTCGACCGTACTAACTATGTAACTATGTAACATAACATGGGGGGGGGTCTCCTGGCTGTTCAAGGTGTGTCATTGCTGTACATTGACCATGCATTGCTTCTGTGGTATTGCAAAGGCAAAGACAAATGCTTCCAGCCATCCATTGCACTAATGGATTGGTCATCAGCTGGCTGTCTATGTCCCGCATCAATATAGACCAAAGTACAGAGGGTTAGGCTATGCTATTGTGCACCTACCTGATGCATCAGAAGGTGCGAGGCCCTTGCTAAATTCTGTGCACAGACTTTGAGATCTATACTTTAGACTGTATCTAAACCTGCTCCAACATGGACTGACATTCTGGCCTACTTTCAGCCGATGCGACTTGTCTGTCGCTGAACAGTCGCTTTTTATGTATTCAGCACCTATGTATAATGTTGTAAAAATGCTCTAGAAGCTAAAGTCGCAGAAATGTCACACATATTTGGCCTGCAACTTTCTGTGCGACAAATTCAGACAGGAAAAATCAGTATAAATCCTTAGAAAATTATCCCCCAGTGTCTCCATCTGCTGGCGGTATTGAATAAGCATTGCTGCACTGATGGGTATGCATTAGACGAAAAAAAAGAAGAAAAAGAAGAATAATACGCCCAGAAAAGAGGCGAAAAGGAGAAAAACGTAAAAAAACGTGAAAAAAAAGTAAGAGGAAGAGAAGGGAAAAAAAGGTGGAAATGGGTTTAAAAGTGATTTCGGCGGAGAAATATATATATATATATATATATATATATATATATATATATATACGCGCACACACACACATATATATAAACGTATTCTCCGTTGAGATATTGCAGCCGCTGCTGTGTCCAGGCCCAGGAGCCTTAGCACTGTGCTGTGATGTCACTCAATACCACTGACATCACTAGGTGTAAACAACATCTCTCCTTTGCTGTGTATGTGACTATGGAGCTGTTTGGTGATGTCGTCTATTATGGCCTTCATAGAAGCAACAGGAGATTGTTGCATCCATCTAGAACCCTCAGAACTACAGTGCTATGATGTCACTCACTTCCACAGGCCTTGCAGAGTGTAAACAACAACAACCCAGCTTTGTTGTGTATGTAACCATAGGGATTTGTGATGTCACCTAGAACCTTCACAGCAGCGACAGCTTTATGAGGAGCATCAGCACTGCTCTGCCTGAGCAGAACCATCACCGCCATAGGTTGTCAAATAACCCGGGTTTAACCCACACAGGTAAGTCCAATGGGGTGCAGGCATGTCCTCTATGCTTACAGCTTCCCGTGGGTGTTGGTTTGATACCGTTTGGGGACAGCCAAGGAGGCATCTGCAGGCAACAAAGGTAGGTGTGTGCTTGTGTGTGTGTTTCCTATGCAGATCCTAAGCCCAGTGTCACATGCAAGTAGGAGGAGTAAGAAGGGTTCCTGGCAAATCCGGGTTATGGATTGCATTTAAAAAGGCCCCGTGGGAGTGCAATGGGCCCCTGTCTTGCTGCTTAGCAATAATGGTATGGGTTTAGGTTCTGCTGTGTGTACTGGTGGTTGACTGCCCCCCAGCCCAGAGTGTGCATGGAAAATTGTCTGGCAGCCTCCCTGACAGCAAGCAGTGATAGTGCCCATGAAGGGCACCTTGTTGGGCCCGCCCCTTTCACGGTTATCGCTTCTCGGCCTTTTGGCTAAGATCAAGTGTAGTATCTGTTCTTATCAGTTTAATATCTGATACGTCCCCTATCTGGGGACCATATATTAAATGGATTTTTGAGAACGGGGGCCGATTTCGAAGCTTGCTTCCGTCGCCCTATGCATTGACCCGATATGGCAGTATCTTCGGGTACAGTGCACCACCCCCTTACAGGGTTAAAAAGAAAGATTCCTACTTTCATTGCTACCTGCTTGCTGGCTAGCCAGCTAGCCAGCCCTGTGGGCCTTGCTGCTGCTGCAGCCAAAAAACAAAAGGTGGTGCTGCTGCTGCTTCTGCTGCTTCTGCTTCTGCTTGTGTCTGGCCGCTGTTGGAGCGTCCAGGCACAGGACTTCTGCTGCTGCTGACTAAATGGCCTCCTTAATTGGATCATTTGAGTAGCCAGCACACCTGTGCAGGTAGGGCATGACATGATAGGCAGCTGCCTTGATAGCGGGTGGGTGCTGAATGTTCCTAATTGACAAAATAAGATTAATGCTTATGAAGAAATATAAAATCTCATCCCTTCCCCAATATCGCGCCACACCCCTACCCCTTAATTCCCTGGTTGAACTTGATGGACATATGTCTTTTTCGACCGTACTAACTATGTAACTATGTAACATAACATGGGGGGGGGGTCTCCTGGCTGTTCACACAGGTGTGTCATTGCTGTACATTGACCATGCATTGCTTCTGTGGTATTGCAAAGGCAAAGACAAATGCTTCCAGCCATCCATTGCACTAATGGATTGGTCATCAGCTGGCTGTCTATGTCCCGCATCAATATAGACCAAAGTACAGAGGGTTAGGCTATGCTATTGTGCACCTACCTGATGCATCAGAAGGTGCGAGGCCCTTGCTAAATTCTGTGCACAGACTTTGAGATCTATACTTTAGACTGTATCTAAACCTGCTCCAACATCAACATGGACTGACATTCTGGCCTACTTTCAGCCGATGCGACTTGTCTGTCGCTGAACAGTCGCTTTTTATGTATTCAGCACCTATGTATAATGTTGTAAAAATGCTCTAGAAGCTAAAGTCGCAGAAATGTCACACATATTTGGCCTGCAACTTTCTGTGCGACAAATTCAGACAGGAAAAATCAGTATAAATCCTTAGAAAATTATCCCCCAGTGTCTCCATCTGCTGGCGGTATTGAATAAGCATTGCTGCACTGATGGGGTATGCATTAGACGAAAAAAAAGAAGAAAAAGAAGAATAATACGCCCAGAAAAGAGGCGAAAAGGAGAAAAACGTAAAAAAACGTGAAAAAAAAGTAAGAGGAAGAGAAGGGAAAAAAAGGTGGAAATGGGTTTAAAAGTGATTTCGGCGGAGAAATATATATATATATATATATATATATATATATATATACGCGCACACACACACATATATATAAACGTATTCTCCGTTGAGATATTGCAGCCGCTGCTGTGTCCAGGCCCAGGAGCCTTAGCACTGTGCTGTGATGTCACTCAATACCACTGACATCACTAGGTGTAAACAACATCTCTCCTTTGCTGTGTATGTGACTATGGAGCTGTTTGGTGATGTCGTCTATTATGGCCTTCATAGAAGCAACAGGAGATTGTTGCATCCATCTAGAACCCTCAGAACTACAGTGCTATGATGTCACTCACTTCCACAGGCCTTGCAGAGTGTAAACAACAACAACCCAGCTTTGTTGTGTATGTAACCATAGGGATTTGTGATGTCACCTAGAACCTTCACAGCAGCGACAGCTTTATGAGGAGCATCAGCACTGCTCTGCCTGAGCAGAACCATCACCGCCATAGGTTGTCAAATAACCCGGGTTTAACCCACACAGGTAAGTCCAATGGGGTGCAGGCATGTCCTCTATGCTTACAGCTTCCCGTGGGTGTTGGTTTGATACCGTTTGGGGACAGCCAAGGAGGCATCTGCAGGCAACAAAGGTAGGTGTGTGCTTGTGTGTGTGTTTCCTATGCAGATCCTAAGCCCAGTGTCACATGCAAGTAGGAGGAGTAAGAAGGGTTCCTGGCAAATCCGGGTTATGGATTGCATTTAAAAAGGCCCCGTGGGAGTGCAATGGGCCCCTGTCTTGCTGCTTAGCAATAATGGTATGGGTTTAGGTTCTGCTGTGTGTACTGGTGGTTGACTGCCCCCCAGCCCAGAGTGTGCATGGAAAATTGTCTGGCAGCCTCCCTGACAGCAAGCAGTGATAGTGCCCATGAAGGGCACCTTGTTGGGCCCGCCCCTTTCACGGTTATCGCTTCTCGGCCTTTTGGCTAAGATCAAGTGTAGTATCTGTTCTTATCAGTTTAATATCTGATACGTCCCCTATCTGGGGACCATATATTAAATGGATTTTTGAGAACGGGGGCCGATTTCGAAGCTTGCTTCCGTCGCCCTATGCATTGACCCGATATGGCAGTATCTTCGGGTACAGTGCACCACCCCCTTACAGGGTTAAAAAGAAAGATTCCTACTTTCATTGCTACCTGCTTGCTGGCTAGCCAGCTAGCCAGCCCTGTGGGCCTTGCTGCTGCTGCAGCCAAAAAACAAAAGGTGGTGCTGCTGCTGCTTCTGCTGCTTCTGCTTCTGCTTGTGTCTGGCCGCTGTTGGAGCGTCCAGGCACAGGACTTCTGCTGCTGCTGACTAAATGGCCTCCTTAATTGGATCATTTGAGTAGCCAGCACACCTGTGCAGGTAGGGCATGACATGATAGGCAGCTGCCTTGATAGCGGGTGGGTGCTGAATGTTCCTAATTGACAAAATAAGATTAATGCTTATGAAGAAATATAAAATCTCATCCCTTCCCCAATATCGCGCCACACCCCTACCCCTTAATTCCCTGGTTGAACTTGATGGACATATGTCTTTTTTCGACCGTACTAACTATGTAACTATGTAACATAACATGGGGGGGGGGGTCTCCTGGCTGTTCACACAGGTGTGTCATTGCTGTACATTGACCATGCATTGCTTCTGTGGTATTGCAAAGGCAAAGACAAATGCTTCCAGCCATCCATTGCACTAATGGATTGGTCATCAGCTGGCTGTCTATGTCCCGCATCAATATAGACCAAAGTACAGAGGGTTAGGCTATGCTATTGTGCACCTACCTGATGCATCAGAAGGTGCGAGGCCCTTGCTAAATTCTGTGCACAGACTTTGAGATCTATACTTTAGACTGTATCTAAACCTGCTCCAACATGGACTGACATTCTGGCCTACTTTCAGCCGATGCGACTTGTCTGTCGCTGAACAGTCGCTTTTTATGTATTCAGCACCTATGTATAATGTTGTAAAAATGCTCTAGAAGCTAAAGTCGCAGAAATGTCACACATATTTGGCCTGCAACTTTCTGTGCGACAAATTCAGACAGGAAAAATCAGTATAAATCCTTAGAAAATTATCCCCCAGTGTCTCCATCTGCTGGCGGTATTGAATAAGCATTGCTGCACTGATGGGGTATGCATTAGACGAAAAAAAAGAAGAAAAAGAAGAATAATACGCCCAGAAAAGAGGCGAAAAGGAGAAAAACGTAAAAAAACGTGAAAAAAAAGTAAGAGGAAGAGAAGGGAAAAAAAGGTGGAAATGGGTTTAAAAGTGATTTCGGCGGAGAAATATATATATATATATATATATATATATATATATATATATATACGCGCACACACACACATATATATAAACGTATTCTCCGTTGAGATATTGCAGCCGCTGCTGTGTCCAGGCCCAGGAGCCTTAGCACTGTGCTGTGATGTCACTCAATACCACTGACATCACTAGGTGTAAACAACATCTCTCCTTTGCTGTGTATGTGACTATGGAGCTGTTTGGTGATGTCGTCTATTATGGCCTTCATAGAAGCAACAGGAGATTGTTGCATCCATCTAGAACCCTCAGAACTACAGTGCTATGATGTCACTCACTTCCACAGGCCTTGCAGAGTGTAAACAACAACAACCCAGCTTTGTTGTGTATGTAACCATAGGGATTTGTGATGTCACCTAGAACCTTCACAGCAGCGACAGCTTTATGAGGAGCATCAGCACTGCTCTGCCTGAGCAGAACCATCACCGCCATAGGTTGTCAAATAACCCGGGTTTAACCCACACAGGTAAGTCCAATGGGGTGCAGGCATGTCCTCTATGCTTACAGCTTCCCGTGGGTGTTGGTTTGATACCGTTTGGGGACAGCCAAGGAGGCATCTGCAGGCAACAAAGGTAGGTGTGTGCTTGTGTGTGTGTTTCCTATGCAGATCCTAAGCCCAGTGTCACATGCAAGTAGGAGGAGTAAGAAGGGTTCCTGGCAAATCCGGGTTATGGATTGCATTTAAAAAGGCCCCGTGGGAGTGCAATGGGCCCCTGTCTTGCTGCTTAGCAATAATGGTATGGGTTTAGGTTCTGCTGTGTGTACTGGTGGTTGACTGCCCCCCAGCCCAGAGTGTGCATGGAAAATTGTCTGGCAGCCTCCCTGACAGCAAGCAGTGATAGTGCCCATGAAGGGCACCTTGTTGGGCCCGCCCCTTTCACGGTTATCGCTTCTCGGCCTTTTGGCTAAGATCAAGTGTAGTATCTGTTCTTATCAGTTTAATATCTGATACGTCCCCTATCTGGGGACCATATATTAAATGGATTTTTGAGAACGGGGGCCGATTTCGAAGCTTGCTTCCGTCGCCCTATGCATTGACCCGATATGGCAGTATCTTCGGGTACAGTGCACCACCCCCTTACAGGGTTAAAAAGAAAGATTCCTACTTTCATTGCTACCTGCTTGCTGGCTAGCCCTGTGGGCCTTGCTGCTGCTGCAGCCAAAAAACAAAAGGTGGTGCTGCTGCTGCTTCTGCTGCTTCTGCTTCTGCTTGTGTCTGGCCGCTGTTGGAGCGTCCAGGCACAGGACTTCTGCTGCTGCTGACTAAATGGCCTCCTTAATTGGATCATTTGAGTAGCCAGCACACCTGTGCAGGTAGGGCATGACATGATAGGCAGCTGCCTTGATAGCGGGTGGGTGCTGAATGTTCCTAATTGACAAAATAAGATTAATGCTTATGAAGAAATATAAAATCTCATCCCTTCCCCAATATCGCGCCACACCCCTACCCCTTAATTCCCTGGTTGAACTTGATGGACATATGTCTTTTTTCGACCGTACTAACTATGTAACTATGTAACATAACATGGGGGGGGGGGGGGTCTCCTGGCTGTTCACACAGGTGTGTCATTGCTGTACATTGACCATGCATTGCTTCTGTGGTATTGCAAAGGCAAAAACAAATGCTTCCAGCCATCCATTGCACTAATGGATTGGTCATCAGCTGGCTGTCTATGTCCCGCATCAATATAGACCAAAGTACAGAGGGTTAGGCTATGCTATTGTGCACCTACCTGATGCATCAGAAGGTGCGAGGCCCTTGCTAAATTCTGTGCACAGACTTTGAGATCTATACTTTAGACTGTATCTAAACCTGCTCCAACATGGACTGACATTCTGGCCTACTTTCAGCCGATGCGACTTGTCTGTCGCTGAACAGTCGCTTTTTATGTATTCAGCACCTATGTATAATGTTGTAAAAATGCTCTAGAAGCTAAAGTCGCAGAAATGTCACACATATTTGGCCTGCAACTTTCTGTGCGACAAATTCAGACAGGAAAAATCAGTATAAATCCTTAGAAAATTATCCCCCAGTGTCTCCATCTGCTGGCGGTATTGAATAAGCATTGCTGCACTGATGGGGTATGCATTAGACGAAAAAAAAGAAGAAAAAGAAGAATAATACGCCCAGAAAAGAGGCGAAAAGGAGAAAAACGTAAAAAAACGTGAAAAAAAAGTAAGAGGAAGAGAAGGGAAAAAAAGGTGGAAATGGGTTTAAAAGTGATTTCGGCGGAGAAATATATATATATATATATATATATATATATATATATATATATACGCGCACACACACACATATATATAAACGTATTCTCCGTTGAGATATTGCAGCCGCTGCTGTGTCCAGGCCCAGGAGCCTTAGCACTGTGCTGTGATGTCACTCAATACCACTGACATCACTAGGTGTAAACAACATCTCTCCTTTGCTGTGTATGTGACTATGGAGCTGTTTGGTGATGTCGTCTATTATGGCCTTCATAGAAGCAACAGGAGATTGTTGCATCCATCTAGAACCCTCAGAACTACAGTGCTATATGATGTCACTCACTTCCACAGGCCTTGCAGAGTGTAAACAACAACAACCCAGCTTTGTTGTGTATGTAACCATAGGGATTTGTGATGTCACCTAGAACCTTCACAGCAGCGACAGCTTTATGAGGAGCATCAGCACTGCTCTGCCTGAGCAGAACCATCACCGCCATAGGTTGTCAAATAACCCGGGTTTAACCCACACAGGTAAGTCCAATGGGGTGCAGGCATGTCCTCTATGCTTACAGCTTCCCGTGGGTGTTGGTTTGATACCGTTTGGGGACAGCCAAGGAGGCATCTGCAGGCAACAAAGGTAGGTGTGTGCTTGTGTGTGTGTTTCCTATGCAGATCCTAAGCCCAGTGTCACATGCAAGTAGGAGGAGTAAGAAGGGTTCCTGGCAAATCCGGGTTATGGATTGCATTTAAAAAGGCCCCGTGGGAGTGCAATGGGCCCCTGTCTTGCTGCTTAGCAATAATGGTATGGGTTTAGGTTCTGCTGTGTGTACTGGTGGTTGACTGCCCCCCAGCCCAGAGTGTGCATGGAAAATTGTCTGGCAGCCTCCCTGACAGCAAGCAGTGATAGTGCCCATGAAGGGCACCTTGTTGGGCCCGCCCCTTTCACGGTTATCGCTTCTCGGCCTTTTGGCTAAGATCAAGTGTAGTATCTGTTCTTATCAGTTTAATATCTGATACGTCCCCTATCTGGGGACCATATATTAAATGGATTTTTGAGAACGGGGGCCGATTTCGAAGCTTGCTTCCGTCGCCCTATGCATTGACCCGATATGGCAGTATCTTCGGGTACAGTGCACCACCCCCTTACAGGGTTAAAAAGAAAGATTCCTACTTTCATTGCTACCTGCTTGCTGGCTAGCCAGCTAGCCAGCCCTGTGGGCCTTGCTGCTGCTGCAGCCAAAAAACAAAAGGTGGTGCTGCTGCTGCTTCTGCTGCTTCTGCTTCTGCTTGTGTCTGGCCGCTGTTGGAGCGTCCAGGCACAGGACTTCTGCTGCTGCTGACTAAATGGCCTCCTTAATTGGATCATTTGAGTAGCCAGCACACCTGTGCAGGTAGGGCATGACATGATAGGCAGCTGCCTTGATAGCGGGTGGGTGCTGAATGTTCCTAATTGACAAAATAAGATTAATGCTTATGAAGAAATATAAAATCTCATCCCTTCCCCAATATCGCGCCACACCCCTACCCCTTAATTCCCTGGTTGAACTTGATGGACATATGTCTTTTTTCGACCGTACTAACTATGTAACTATGTAACATAACATGGGGGGGGGGGGGGGTCTCCTGGCTGTTCACACAGGTGTGTCATTGCTGTACATTGACCATGCATTGCTTCTGTGGTATTGCAAAGGCAAAAACAAATGCTTCCAGCCATCCATTGCACTAATGGATTGGTCATCAGCTGGCTGTCTATGTCCCGCATCAATATAGACCAAAGTACAGAGGGTTAGGCTATGCTATTGTGCACCTACCTGATGCATCAGAAGGTGCGAGGCCCTTGCTAAATTCTGTGCACAGACTTTGAGATCTATACTTTAGACTGTATCTAAACCTGCTCCAACATGGACTGACATTCTGGCCTACTTTCAGCCGATGCGACTTGTCTGTCGCTGAACAGTCGCTTTTTATGTATTCAGCACCTATGTATAATGTTGTAAAAATGCTCTAGAAGCTAAAGTCGCAGAAATGTCACACATATTTGGCCTGCAACTTTCTGTGCGACAAATTCAGACAGGAAAAATCAGTATAAATCCTTAGAAAATTATCCCCCAGTGTCTCCATCTGCTGGCGGTATTGAATAAGCATTGCTGCACTGATGGGGTATGCATTAGACGAAAAAAAAGAAGAAAAAGAAGAATAATACGCCCAGAAAAGAGGCGAAAAGGAGAAAAACGTAAAAAAACGTGAAAAAAAAGTAAGAGGAAGAGAAGGGAAAAAAAGGTGGAAATGGGTTTAAAAGTGATTTCGGCGGAGAAATATATATATATATATATATATATATATATATATATATATATACGCGCACACACACACATATATATAAACGTATTCTCCGTTGAGATATTGCAGCCGCTGCTGTGTCCAGGCCCAGGAGCCTTAGCACTGTGCTGTGATGTCACTCAATACCACTGACATCACTAGGTGTAAACAACATCTCTCCTTTGCTGTGTATGTGACTATGGAGCTGTTTGGTGATGTCGTCTATTATGGCCTTCATAGAAGCAACAGGAGATTGTTGCATCCATCTAGAACCCTCAGAACTACAGTGCTATGATGTCACTCACTTCCACAGGCCTTGCAGAGTGTAAACAACAACAACCCAGCTTTGTTGTGTATGTAACCATAGGGATTTGTGATGTCACCTAGAACCTTCACAGCAGCGACAGCTTTATGAGGAGCATCAGCACTGCTCTGCCTGAGCAGAACCATCACCGCCATAGGTTGTCAAATAACCCGGGTTTAACCCACACAGGTAAGTCCAATGGGGTGCAGGCATGTCCTCTATGCTTACAGCTTCCCGTGGGTGTTGGTTTGATACCGTTTGGGGACAGCCAAGGAGGCATCTGCAGGCAACAAAGGTAGGTGTGTGCTTGTGTGTGTGTTTCCTATGCAGATCCTAAGCCCAGTGTCACATGCAAGTAGGAGGAGTAAGAAGGGTTCCTGGCAAATCCGGGTTATGGATTGCATTTAAAAAGGCCCCGTGGGAGTGCAATGGGCCCCTGTCTTGCTGCTTAGCAATAATGGTATGGGTTTAGGTTCTGCTGTGTGTACTGGTGGTTGACTGCCCCCCAGCCCAGAGTGTGCATGGAAAATTGTCTGGCAGCCTCCCTGACAGCAAGCAGTGATAGTGCCCATGAAGGGCACCTTGTTGGGCCCGCCCCTTTCACGGTTATCGCTTCTCGGCCTTTTGGCTAAGATCAAGTGTAGTATCTGTTCTTATCAGTTTAATATCTGATACGTCCCCTATCTGGGGACCATATATTAAATGGATTTTTGAGAACGGGGGCCGATTTCGAAGCTTGCTTCCGTCGCCCTATGCATTGACCCGATATGGCAGTATCTTCGGGTACAGTGCACCACCCCCTTACAGGGTTAAAAAGAAAGATTCCTACTTTCATTGCTACCTGCTTGCTGGCTAGCCAGCTAGCCAGCCCTGTGGGCCTTGCTGCTGCTGCAGCCAAAAAACAAAAGGTGGTGCTGCTGCTGCTTCTGCTGCTTCTGCTTCTGCTTGTGTCTGGCCGCTGTTGGAGCGTCCAGGCACAGGACTTCTGCTGCTGCTGACTAAATGGCCTCCTTAATTGGATCATTTGAGTAGCCAGCACACCTGTGCAGGTAGGGCATGACATGATAGGCAGCTGCCTTGATAGCGGGTGGGTGCTGAATGTTCCTAATTGACAAAATAAGATTAATGCTTATGAAGAAATATAAAATCTCATCCCTTCCCCAATATCGCGCCACACCCCTACCCCTTAATTCCCTGGTTGAACTTGATGGACATATGTCTTTTTTCGACCGTACTAACTATGTAACTATGTAACATAACATGGGGGGGGGGGTCTCCTGGCTGTTCACACAGGTGTGTCATTGCTGTACATTGACCATGCATTGCTTCTGTGGTATTGCAAAGGCAAAGACAAATGCTTCCAGCCATCCATTGCACTAATGGATTGGTCATCAGCTGGCTGTCTATGTCCCGCATCAATATAGACCAAAGTACAGAGGGTTAGGCTATGCTATTGTGCACCTACCTGATGCATCAGAAGGTGCGAGGCCCTTGCTAAATTCTGTGCACAGACTTTGAGATCTATACTTTAGACTGTATCTAAACCTGCTCCAACATGGACTGACATTCTGGCCTACTTTCAGCCGATGCGACTTGTCTGTCGCTGAACAGTCGCTTTTTATGTATTCAGCACCTATGTATAATGTTGTAAAAATGCTCTAGAAGCTAAAGTCGCAGAAATGTCACACATATTTGGCCTGCAACTTTCTGTGCGACAAATTCAGACAGGAAAAATCAGTATAAATCCTTAGAAAATTATCCCCCAGTGTCTCCATCTGCTGGCGGTATTGAATAAGCATTGCTGCACTGATGGGGTATGCATTAGACGAAAAAAAAGAAGAAAAAGAAGAATAATACGCCCAGAAAAGAGGCGAAAAGGAGAAAAACGTAAAAAAACGTGAAAAAAAAGTAAGAGGAAGAGAAGGGAAAAAAAGGTGGAAATGGGTTTAAAAGTGATTTCGGCGGAGAATATATATATATATATATATATATATATATATATATATACGCGCACACACACACATATATATAAACGTATTCTCCGTTGAGATATTGCAGCCGCTGCTGTGTCCAGGCCCAGGAGCCTTAGCACTGTGCTGTGATGTCACTCAATACCACTGACATCACTAGGTGTAAACAACATCTCTCCTTTGCTGTGTATGTGACTATGGAGCTGTTTGGTGATGTCGTCTATTATGGCCTTCATAGAAGCAACAGGAGATTGTTGCATCCATCTAGAACCCTCAGAACTACAGTGCTATGATGTCACTCACTTCCACAGGCCTTGCAGAGTGTAAACAACAACAACCCAGCTTTGTTGTGTATGTAACCATAGGGATTTGTGATGTCACCTAGAACCTTCACAGCAGCGACAGCTTTATGAGGAGCATCAGCACTGCTCTGCCTGAGCAGAACCATCACCGCCATAGGTTGTCAAATAACCCGGGTTTAACCCACACAGGTAAGTCCAATGGGGTGCAGGCATGTCCTCTATGCTTACAGCTTCCCGTGGGTGTTGGTTTGATACCGTTTGGGGACAGCCAAGGAGGCATCTGCAGGCAACAAAGGTAGGTGTGTGCTTGTGTGTGTGTTTCCTATGCAGATCCTAAGCCCAGTGTCACATGCAAGTAGGAGGAGTAAGAAGGGTTCCTGGCAAATCCGGGTTATGGATTGCATTTAAAAAGGCCCCGTGGGAGTGCAATGGGCCCCTGTCTTGCTGCTTAGCAATAATGGTATGGGTTTAGGTTCTGCTGTGTGTACTGGTGGTTGACTGCCCCCCAGCCCAGAGTGTGCATGGAAAATTGTCTGGCAGCCTCCCTGACAGCAAGCAGTGATAGTGCCCATGAAGGGCACCTTGTTGGGCCCGCCCCTTTCACGGTTATCGCTTCTCGGCCTTTTGGCTAAGATCAAGTGTAGTATCTGTTCTTATCAGTTTAATATCTGATACGTCCCCTATCTGGGGACCATATATTAAATGGATTTTTGAGAACGGGGGCCGATTTCGAAGCTTGCTTCCGTCGCCCTATGCATTGACCCGATATGGCAGTATCTTCGGGTACAGTGCACCACCCCCTTACAGGGTTAAAAAGAAAGATTCCTACTTTCATTGCTACCTGCTTGCTGGCTAGCCAGCTAGCCAGCCCTGTGGGCCTTGCTGCTGCTGCAGCCAAAAAACAAAAGGTGGTGCTGCTGCTGCTTCTGCTGCTTCTGCTTCTGCTTGTGTCTGGCCGCTGTTGGAGCGTCCAGGCACAGGACTTCTGCTGCTGCTGACTAAATGGCCTCCTTAATTGGATCATTTGAGTAGCCAGCACACCTGTGCAGGTAGGGCATGACATGATAGGCAGCTGCCTTGATAGCGGTGGGTGCTGAATGTTCCTAATTGACAAAATAAGATTAATGCTTATGAAGAAATATAAAATCTCATCCCTTCCCCAATATCGCGCCACACCCCTACCCCTTAATTCCCTGGTTGAACTTGATGGACATATGTCTTTTTTCGACCGTACTAACTATGTAACTATGTAACATAACATGGGGGGGGGGGGGGTCTCCTGGCTGTTCACACAGGTGTGTCATTGCTGTACATTGACCATGCATTGCTTCTGTGGTATTGCAAAGGCAAAGACAAATGCTTCCAGCCATCCATTGCACTAATGGATTGGTCATCAGCTGGCTGTCTATGTCCCGCATCAATATAGACCAAAGTACAGAGGGTTAGGCTATGCTATTGTGCACCTACCTGATGCATCAGAAGGTGCGAGGCCCTTGCTAAATTCTGTGCACAGACTTTGAGATCTATACTTTAGACTGTATCTAAACCTGCTCCAACATGGACTGACATTCTGGCCTACTTTCAGCCGATGCGACTTGTCTGTCGCTGAACAGTCGCTTTTTATGTATTCAGCACCTATGTATAATGTTGTAAAAATGCTCTAGAAGCTAAAGTCGCAGAAATGTCACACATATTTGGCCTGCAACTTTCTGTGCGACAAATTCAGACAGGAAAAATCAGTATAAATCCTTAGAAAATTATCCCC
>NW_026608356.1:0-73808 GCF_029499605.1 Hyla sarda
TGTGTGTGTGTTTCCTATGCAGATCCTAAGCCCAGTGTCACATGCAAGTAGGAGGAGTAAGAAGGGTTCCTGGCAAATCCGGGTTATGGATTGCATTTAAAAAGGCCCCGTGGGAGTGCAATGGGCCCCTGTCTTGCTGCTTAGCAATAATGGTATGGGTTTAGGTTCTGCTGTGTGTACTGGTGGTTGACTGCCCCCCAGCCCAGAGTGTGCATGGAAAATTGTCTGGCAGCCTCCCTGACAGCAAGCAGTGATAGTGCCCATGAAGGGGACCTTGTTGGGCCCGCCCCTTTCACGGTTATCGCTTCTCGGCCTTTTGGCTAAGATCAAGTGTAGTATCTGTTCTTATCAGTTTAATATCTGATACGTCCCCTATCTGGGGACCATATATTAAATGGATTTTTGAGAACGGGGGCCGATTTCGAAGCTTGCTTCCGTCGCCCTATGCATTGACCCGATATGGCAGTATCTTCGGGTACAGTGCACCACCCCCTTACAGGGTTAAAAAGAAAGATTCCTACTTTCATTGCTACCTGCTTGCTGGCTAGCCAGCTAGCCAGCCCTGTGGGCCTTGCTGCTGCAGCCAAAAAACAAAAGGTGGTGCTGCTGCTGCTGCTTCTGCTGCTTCTGCTTGTGTCTGGCCGCTGTTGGAGCGTCCAGGCACAGGACTTCTGCTGCTGCTGACTAAATGGCCTCCTTAATTGGATCATTTGAGTAGCCAGCACACCTGTGCAGGTAGGGCATGACATGATAGGCAGCTGCCTTGATAGCGGGTGGGTGCTGAATGTTCCTAATTGACAAAATAAGATTAATGCTTATGAAGAAATATAAAATCTCATCCCTTCCCCAATATCGCGCCACACCCCTACCCCTTAATTCCCTGGTTGAACTTGATGGACATATGTCTTTTTTCGACCGTACTAACTATGTAACTATGTAACATAACATGGGGGGGGGGGGGTCTCCTGGCTGTTCACACAGGTGTGTCATTGCTGTACATTGACCATGCATTGCTTCTGTGGTATTGCAAAGGCAAAGACAAATGCTTCCAGCCATCCATTGCACTAATGGATTGGTCATCAGCTGGCTGTCTATGTCCCGCATCAATATAGACCAAAGTACAGAGGGTTAGGCTATGCTATTGTGCACCTACCTGATGCATCAGAAGGTGCGAGGCCCTTGCTAAATTCTGTGCACAGACTTTGAGATCTATACTTTAGACTGTATCTAAACCTGCTCCAACATGGACTGACATTCTGGCCTACTTTCAGCCGATGCGACTTGTCTGTCGCTGAACAGTCGCTTTTTATGTATTCAGCACCTATGTATAATGTTGTAAAAATGCTCTAGAAGCTAAAGTCGCAGAAATGTCACACATATTTGGCCTGCAACTTTCTGTGCGACAAATTCAGACAGGAAAAATCAGTATAAATCCTTAGAAAATTATCCCCCAGTGTCTCCATCTGCTGGCGGTATTGAATAAGCATTGCTGCACTGATGGGGTATGCATTAGACGAAAAAAAAGAAGAAAAAGAAGAATAATACGCCCAGAAAAGAGGCGAAAAGGAGAAAAACGTAAAAAAACGTGAAAAAAAAGTAAGAGGAAGAGAAGGGAAAAAAAGGTGGAAATGGGTTTAAAAGTGATTTCGGCGGAGAAATATATATATATATATATATATATATATATATATATATATATACGCGCACACACACACATATATATAAACGTATTCTCCGTTGAGATATTGCAGCCGCTGCTGTGTCCAGGCCCAGGAGCCTTAGCACTGTGCTGTGATGTCACTCAATACCACTGACATCACTAGGTGTAAACAACATCTCTCCTTTGCTGTGTATGTGACTATGGAGCTGTTTGGTGATGTCGTCTATTATGGCCTTCATAGAAGCAACAGGAGATTGTTGCATCCATCTAGAACCCTCAGAACTACAGTGCTATGATGTCACTCACTTCCACAGGCCTTGCAGAGTGTAAACAACAACAACCCAGCTTTGTTGTGTATGTAACCATAGGGATTTGTGATGTCACCTAGAACCTTCACAGCAGCGACAGCTTTATGAGGAGCATCAGCACTGCTCTGCCTGAGCAGAACCATCACCGCCATAGGTTGTCAAATAACCCGGATTTAACCCACACAGGTAAGTCCAATGGGGTGCAGGCATGTCCTCTATGCTTACAGCTTCCCGTGGGTGTTGGTTTGATACCGTTTGGGGACAGCCAAGGAGGCATCTGCAGGCAACAAAGGTAGGTGTGTGCTTGTGTGTGTGTTTCCTATGCAGATCCTAAGCCCAGTGTCACATGCAAGTAGGAGGAGTAAGAAGGGTTCCTGGCAAATCCGGGTTATGGATTGCATTTAAAAAGGCCCCGTGGGAGTGCAATGGGCCCCTGTCTTGCTGCTTAGCAATAATGGTATGGGTTTAGGTTCTGCTGTGTGTACTGGTGGTTGACTGCCCCCCAGCCCAGAGTGTGCATGGAAAATTGTCTGGCAGCCTCCCTGACAGCAAGCAGTGATAGTGCCCATGAAGGGGACCTTGTTGGGCCCGCCCCTTTCACGGTTATCGCTTCTCGGCCTTTTGGCTAAGATCAAGTGTAGTATCTGTTCTTATCAGTTTAATATCTGATACGTCCCCTATCTGGGGACCATATATTAAATGGATTTTTGAGAACGGGGGCCGATTTCGAAGCTTGCTTCCGTCGCCCTATGCATTGACCCGATATGGCAGTATCTTCGGGTACAGTGCACCACCCCCTTACAGGGTTAAAAAGAAAGATTCCTACTTTCATTGCTACCTGCTTGCTGGCTAGCCAGCTAGCCAGCCCTGTGGGCCTTGCTGCTGCAGCCAAAAAACAAAAGGTGGTGCTGCTGCTGCTGCTTCTGCTGCTTCTGCTTGTGTCTGGCCGCTGTTGGAGCGTCCAGGCACAGGACTTCTGCTGCTGCTGACTAAATGGCCTCCTTAATTGGATCATTTGAGTAGCCAGCACACCTGTGCAGGTAGGGCATGACATGATAGGCAGCTGCCTTGATAGCGGGTGGGTGCTGAATGTTCCTAATTGACAAAATAAGATTAATGCTTATGAAGAAATATAAAATCTCATCCCTTCCCCAATATCGCGCCACACCCCTACCCCTTAATTCCCTGGTTGAACTTGATGGACATATGTCTTTTTTCGACCGTACTAACTATGTAACTATGTAACATAACATGGGGGGGGGGGGGGGTCTCCTGGCTGTATACACAGGTGTGTCATTGCTGTACATTGACCATGCATTGCTTCTGTGGTATTGCAAAGGCAAAGACAAATGCTTCCAGCCATCCATTGCACTAATGGATTGGTCATCAGCTGGCTGTCTATGTCCCGCATCAATATAGACCAAAGTACAGAGGGTTAGGCTATGCTATTGTGCACCTACCTGATGCATCAGAAGGTGCGAGGCCCTTGCTAAATTCTGTGCACAGACTTTGAGATCTATACTTTAGACTGTATCTAAACCTGCTCCAACATGGACTGACATTCTGGCCTACTTTCAGCCGATGCGACTTGTCTGTCGCTGAACAGTCGCTTTTTATGTATTCAGCACCTATGTATAATGTTGTAAAAATGCTCTAGAAGCTAAAGTCGCAGAAATGTCACACATATTTGGCCTGCAACTTTCTGTGCGACAAATTCAGACAGGAAAAATCAGTATAAATCCTTAGAAAATTATCCCCCAGTGTCTCCATCTGCTGGCGGTATTGAATAAGCATTGCTGCACTGATGGGGTATGCATTAGACGAAAAAAAAGAAGAAAAAGAAGAATAATACGCCCAGAAAAGAGGCGAAAAGGAGAAAAACGTAAAAAAACGTGAAAAAAAAGTAAGAGGAAGAGAAGGGAAAAAAAGGTGGAAATGGGTTTAAAAGTGATTTCGGCGGAGAAATATATATATATATATATATATATATATATATATATATATATATACGCGCACACACACACATATATATAAACGTATTCTCCGTTGAGATATTGCAGCCGCTGCTGTGTCCAGGCCCAGGAGCCTTAGCACTGTGCTGTGATGTCACTCAATACCACTGACATCACTAGGTGTAAACAACATCTCTCCTTTGCTGTGTATGTGACTATGGAGCTGTTTGGTGATGTCGTCTATTATGGCCTTCATAGAAGCAACAGGAGATTGTTGCATCCATCTAGAACCCTCAGAACTACAGTGCTATGATGTCACTCACTTCCACAGGCCTTGCAGAGTGTAAACAACAACAACCCAGCTTTGTTGTGTATGTAACCATAGGGATTTGTGATGTCACCTAGAACCTTCACAGCAGCGACAGCTTTATGAGGAGCATCAGCACTGCTCTGCCTGAGCAGAACCATCACCGCCATAGGTTGTCAAATAACCCGGATTTAACCCACACAGGTAAGTCCAATGGGGTGCAGGCATGTCCTCTATGCTTACAGCTTCCCGTGGGTGTTGGTTTGATACCGTTTGGGGACAGCCAAGGAGGCATCTGCAGGCAACAAAGGTAGGTGTGTGCTTGTGTGTGTGTTTCCTATGCAGATCCTAAGCCCAGTGTCACATGCAAGTAGGAGGAGTAAGAAGGGTTCCTGGCAAATCCGGGTTATGGATTGCATTTAAAAAGGCCCCGTGGGAGTGCAATGGGCCCCTGTCTTGCTGCTTAGCAATAATGGTATGGGTTTAGGTTCTGCTGTGTGTACTGGTGGTTGACTGCCCCCCAGCCCAGAGTGTGCATGGAAAATTGTCTGGCAGCCTCCCTGACAGCAAGCAGTGATAGTGCCCATGAAGGGGACCTTGTTGGGCCCGCCCCTTTCACGGTTATCGCTTCTCGGCCTTTTGGCTAAGATCAAGTGTAGTATCTGTTCTTATCAGTTTAATATCTGATACGTCCCCTATCTGGGGACCATATATTAAATGGATTTTTGAGAACGGGGGCCGATTTCGAAGCTTGCTTCCGTCGCCCTATGCATTGACCCGATATGGCAGTATCTTCGGGTACAGTGCACCACCCCCTTACAGGGTTAAAAAGAAAGATTCCTACTTTCATTGCTACCTGCTTGCTGGCTAGCCAGCTAGCCAGCCCTGTGGGCCTTGCTGCTACAGCCAAAAAACAAAAGGTGGTGCTGCTGCTGCTGCTTCTGCTGCTTCTGCTTGTGTCTGGCCGCTGTTGGAGCGTCCAGGCACAGGACTTCTGCTGCTGCTGACTAAATGGCCTCCTTAATTGGATCATTTGAGTAGCCAGCACACCTGTGCAGGTAGGGCATGACATGATAGGCAGCTGCCTTGATAGCGGGTGGGTGCTGAATGTTCCTAATTGACAAAATAAGATTAATGCTTATGAAGAAATATAAAATCTCATCCCTTCCCCAATATCGCGCCACACCCCTACCCCTTAATTCCCTGGTTGAACTTGATGGACATATGTCTTTTTTCGACCGTACTAACTATGTAACTATGTAACATAACATGGGGGGGGGGGGGGTCTCCTGGCTGTTCACACAGGTGTGTCATTGCTGTACATTGACCATGCATTGCTTCTGTGGTATTGCAAAGGCAAAGACAAATGCTTCCAGCCATCCATTGCACTAATGGATTGGTCATCAGCTGGCTGTCTATGTCCCGCATCAATATAGACCAAAGTACAGAGGGTTAGGCTATGCTATTGTGCACCTACCTGATGCATCAGAAGGTGCGAGGCCCTTGCTAAATTCTGTGCACAGACTTTGAGATCTATACTTTAGACTGTATCTAAACCTGCTCCAACATGGACTGACATTCTGGCCTACTTTCAGCCGATGCGACTTGTCTGTCGCTGAACAGTCGCTTTTTATGTATTCAGCACCTATGTATAATGTTGTAAAAATGCTCTAGAAGCTAAAGTCGCAGAAATGTCACACATATTTGGCCTGCAACTTTCTGTGCGACAAATTCAGACAGGAAAAATCAGTATAAATCCTTAGAAAATTATCCCCCAGTGTCTCCATCTGCTGGCGGTATTGAATAAGCATTGCTGCACTGATGGGGTATGCATTAGACGAAAAAAAAGAAGAAAAAGAAGAATAATACGCCCAGAAAAGAGGCGAAAAGGAGAAAAACGTAAAAAAACGTGAAAAAAAAGTAAGAGGAAGAGAAGGGAAAAAAAGGTGGAAATGGGTTTAAAAGTGATTTCGGCGGAGATATATATATATATATATATATATATATATATATATATATATACGCGCACACACACACATATATATAAACGTATTCTCCGTTGAGATATTGCAGCCGCTGCTGTGTCCAGGCCCAGGAGCCTTAGCACTGTGCTGTGATGTCACTCAATACCACTGACATCACTAGGTGTAAACAACATCTCTCCTTTGCTGTGTATGTGACTATGGAGCTGTTTGGTGATGTCGTCTATTATGGCCTTCATAGAAGCAACAGGAGATTGTTGCATCCATCTAGAACCCTCAGAACTACAGTGCTATGATGTCACTCACTTCCACAGGCCTTGCAGAGTGTAAACAACAACAACCCAGCTTTGTTGTGTATGTAACCATAGGGATTTGTGATGTCACCTAGAACCTTCACAGCAGCGACAGCTTTATGAGGAGCATCAGCACTGCTCTGCCTGAGCAGAACCATCACCGCCATAGGTTGTCAAATAACCCGGATTTAACCCACACAGGTAAGTCCAATGGGGTGCAGGCATGTCCTCTATGCTTACAGCTTCCCGTGGGTGTTGGTTTGATACCGTTTGGGGACAGCCAAGGAGGCATCTGCAGGCAACAAAGGTAGGTGTGTGCTTGTGTGTGTGTTTCCTATGCAGATCCTAAGCCCAGTGTCACATGCAAGTAGGAGGAGTAAGAAGGGTTCCTGGCAAATCCGGGTTATGGATTGCATTTAAAAAGGCCCCGTGGGAGTGCAATGGGCCCCTGTCTTGCTGCTTAGCAATAATGGTATGGGTTTAGGTTCTGCTGTGTGTACTGGTGGTTGACTGCCCCCCAGCCCAGAGTGTGCATGGAAAATTGTCTGGCAGCCTCCCTGACAGCAAGCAGTGATAGTGCCCATGAAGGGGACCTTGTTGGGCCCGCCCCTTTCACGGTTATCGCTTCTCGGCCTTTTGGCTAAGATCAAGTGTAGTATCTGTTCTTATCAGTTTAATATCTGATACGTCCCCTATCTGGGGACCATATATTAAATGGATTTTTGAGAACGGGGGCCGATTTCGAAGCTTGCTTCCGTCGCCCTATGCATTGACCCGATATGGCAGTATCTTCGGGTACAGTGCACCACCCCCTTACAGGGTTAAAAAGAAAGATTCCTACTTTCATTGCTACCTGCTTGCTGGCTAGCCAGCTAGCCAGCCCTGTGGGCCTTGCTGCTGCAGCCAAAAAACAAAAGGTGGTGCTGCTGCTGCTGCTTCTGCTGCTTCTGCTTGTGTCTGGCCGCTGTTGGAGCGTCCAGGCACAGGACTTCTGCTGCTGCTGACTAAATGGCCTCCTTAATTGGATCATTTGAGTAGCCAGCACACCTGTGCAGGTAGGGCATGACATGATAGGCAGCTGCCTTGATAGCGGGTGGGTGCTGAATGTTCCTAATTGACAAAATAAGATTAATGCTTATGAAGAAATATAAAATCTCATCCCTTCCCCAATATCGCGCCACACCCCTACCCCTTAATTCCCTGGTTGAACTTGATGGACATATGTCTTTTTTCGACCGTACTAACTATGTAACTATGTAACATAACATGGGGGGGGGGGTCTCCTGGCTGTTCACACAGGTGTGTCATTGCTGTACATTGACCATGCATTGCTTCTGTGGTATTGCAAAGGCAAAGACAAATGCTTCCAGCCATCCATTGCACTAATGGATTGGTCATCAGCTGGCTGTCTATGTCCCGCATCAATATAGACCAAAGTACAGAGGGTTAGGCTATGCTATTGTGCACCTACCTGATGCATCAGAAGGTGCGAGGCCCTTGCTAAATTCTGTGCACAGACTTTGAGATCTATACTTTAGACTGTATCTAAACCTGCTCCAACATGGACTGACATTCTGGCCTACTTTCAGCCGATGCGACTTGTCTGTCGCTGAACAGTCGCTTTTTATGTATTCAGCACCTATGTATAATGTTGTAAAAATGCTCTAGAAGCTAAAGTCGCAGAAATGTCACACATATTTGGCCTGCAACTTTCTGTGCGACAAATTCAGACAGGAAAAATCAGTATAAATCCTTAGAAAATTATCCCCCAGTGTCTCCATCTGCTGGCGGTATTGAATAAGCATTGCTGCACTGATGGGGTATGCATTAGACGAAAAAAAAGAAGAAAAAGAAGAATAATACGCCCAGAAAAGAGGCGAAAAGGAGAAAAACGTAAAAAAACGTGAAAAAAAAGTAAGAGGAAGAGAAGGGAAAAAAAGGTGGAAATGGGTTTAAAAGTGATTTCGGCGGAGAAATATATATATATATATATATATATATATATATATATATATATATACGCGCACACACACACATATATATAAACGTATTCTCCGTTGAGATATTGCAGCCGCTGCTGTGTCCAGGCCCAGGAGCCTTAGCACTGTGCTGTGATGTCACTCAATACCACTGACATCACTAGGTGTAAACAACATCTCTCCTTTGCTGTGTATGTGACTATGGAGCTGTTTGGTGATGTCGTCTATTATGGCCTTCATAGAAGCAACAGGAGATTGTTGCATCCATCTAGAACCCTCAGAACTACAGTGCTATGATGTCACTCACTTCCACAGGCCTTGCAGAGTGTAAACAACAACAACCCAGCTTTGTTGTGTATGTAACCATAGGGATTTGTGATGTCACCTAGAACCTTCACAGCAGCGACAGCTTTATGAGGAGCATCAGCACTGCTCTGCCTGAGCAGAACCATCACCGCCATAGGTTGTCAAATAACCCGGATTTAACCCACACAGGTAAGTCCAATGGGGTGCAGGCATGTCCTCTATGCTTACAGCTTCCCGTGGGTGTTGGTTTGATACCGTTTGGGGACAGCCAAGGAGGCATCTGCAGGCAACAAAGGTAGGTGTGTGCTTGTGTGTGTGTTTCCTATGCAGATCCTAAGCCCAGTGTCACATGCAAGTAGGAGGAGTAAGAAGGGTTCCTGGCAAATCCGGGTTATGGATTGCATTTAAAAAGGCCCCGTGGGAGTGCAATGGGCCCCTGTCTTGCTGCTTAGCAATAATGGTATGGGTTTAGGTTCTGCTGTGTGTACTGGTGGTTGACTGCCCCCCAGCCCAGAGTGTGCATGGAAAATTGTCTGGCAGCCTCCCTGACAGCAAGCAGTGATAGTGCCCATGAAGGGGACCTTGTTGGGCCCGCCCCTTTCACGGTTATCGCTTCTCGGCCTTTTGGCTAAGATCAAGTGTAGTATCTGTTCTTATCAGTTTAATATCTGATACGTCCCCTATCTGGGGACCATATATTAAATGGATTTTTGAGAACGGGGGCCGATTTCGAAGCTTGCTTCCGTCGCCCTATGCATTGACCCGATATGGCAGTATCTTCGGGTACAGTGCACCACCCCCTTACAGGGTTAAAAAGAAAGATTCCTACTTTCATTGCTACCTGCTTGCTGGCTAGCCAGCTAGCCAGCCCTGTGGGCCTTGCTGCTGCAGCCAAAAAACAAAAGGTGGTGCTGCTGCTGCTGCTTCTGCTGCTTCTGCTTGTGTCTGGCCGCTGTTGGAGCGTCCAGGCACAGGACTTCTGCTGCTGCTGACTAAATGGCCTCCTTAATTGGATCATTTGAGTAGCCAGCACACCTGTGCAGGTAGGGCATGACATGATAGGCAGCTGCCTTGATAGCGGGTGGGTGCTGAATGTTCCTAATTGACAAAATAAGATTAATGCTTATGAAGAAATATAAAATCTCATCCCTTCCCCAATATCGCGCCACACCCCTACCCCTTAATTCCCTGGTTGAACTTGATGGACATATGTCTTTTTTCGACCGTACTAACTATGTAACTATGTAACATAACATGGGGGGGGGGGGTCTCCTGGCTGTTCACACAGGTGTGTCATTGCTGTACATTGACCATGCATTGCTTCTGTGGTATTGCAAAGGCAAAGACAAATGCTTCCAGCCATCCATTGCACTAATGGATTGGTCATCAGCTGGCTGTCTATGTCCCGCATCAATATAGACCAAAGTACAGAGGGTTAGGCTATGCTATTGTGCACCTACCTGATGCATCAGAAGGTGCGAGGCCCTTGCTAAATTCTGTGCACAGACTTTGAGATCTATACTTTAGACTGTATCTAAACCTGCTCCAACATGGACTGACATTCTGGCCTACTTTCAGCCGATGCGACTTGTCTGTCGCTGAACAGTCGCTTTTTATGTATTCAGCACCTATGTATAATGTTGTAAAAATGCTCTAGAAGCTAAAGTCGCAGAAATGTCACACATATTTGGCCTGCAACTTTCTGTGCGACAAATTCAGACAGGAAAAATCAGTATAAATCCTTAGAAAATTATCCCCCAGTGTCTCCATCTGCTGGCGGTATTGAATAAGCATTGCTGCACTGATGGGGTATGCATTAGACGAAAAAAAAGAAGAAAAAGAAGAATAATACGCCCAGAAAAGAGGCGAAAAGGAGAAAAACGTAAAAAAACGTGAAAAAAAAGTAAGAGGAAGAGAAGGGAAAAAAAGGTGGAAATGGGTTTAAAAGTGATTTCGGCGGAGAAATATATATATATATATATATATATATATATATATATATATATATACGCGCACACACACACATATATATAAACGTATTCTCCGTTGAGATATTGCAGCCGCTGCTGTGTCCAGGCCCAGGAGCCTTAGCACTGTGCTGTGATGTCACTCAATACCACTGACATCACTAGGTGTAAACAACATCTCTCCTTTGCTGTGTATGTGACTATGGAGCTGTTTGGTGATGTCGTCTATTATGGCCTTCATAGAAGCAACAGGAGATTGTTGCATCCATCTAGAACCCTCAGAACTACAGTGCTATGATGTCACTCACTTCCACAGGCCTTGCAGAGTGTAAACAACAACAACCCAGCTTTGTTGTGTATGTAACCATAGGGATTTGTGATGTCACCTAGAACCTTCACAGCAGCGACAGCTTTATGAGGAGCATCAGCACTGCTCTGCCTGAGCAGAACCATCACCGCCATAGGTTGTCAAATAACCCGGATTTAACCCACACAGGTAAGTCCAATGGGGTGCAGGCATGTCCTCTATGCTTACAGCTTCCCGTGGGTGTTGGTTTGATACCGTTTGGGGACAGCCAAGGAGGCATCTGCAGGCAACAAAGGTAGGTGTGTGCTTGTGTGTGTGTTTCCTATGCAGATCCTAAGCCCAGTGTCACATGCAAGTAGGAGGAGTAAGAAGGGTTCCTGGCAAATCCGGGTTATGGATTGCATTTAAAAAGGCCCCGTGGGAGTGCAATGGGCCCCTGTCTTGCTGCTTAGCAATAATGGTATGGGTTTAGGTTCTGCTGTGTGTACTGGTGGTTGACTGCCCCCCAGCCCAGAGTGTGCATGGAAAATTGTCTGGCAGCCTCCCTGACAGCAAGCAGTGATAGTGCCCATGAAGGGGACCTTGTTGGGCCCGCCCCTTTCACGGTTATCGCTTCTCGGCCTTTTGGCTAAGATCAAGTGTAGTATCTGTTCTTATCAGTTTAATATCTGATACGTCCCCTATCTGGGGACCATATATTAAATGGATTTTTGAGAACGGGGGCCGATTTCGAAGCTTGCTTCCGTCGCCCTATGCATTGACCCGATATGGCAGTATCTTCGGGTACAGTGCACCACCCCCTTACAGGGTTAAAAAGAAAGATTCCTACTTTCATTGCTACCTGCTTGCTGGCTAGCCAGCTAGCCAGCCCTGTGGGCCTTGCTGCTGCAGCCAAAAAACAAAAGGTGGTGCTGCTGCTGCTGCTGCTGCTGCTTCTGCTGCTTCTGCTTGTGTCTGGCCGCTGTTGGAGCGTCCAGGCACAGGACTTCTGCTGCTGCTGACTAAATGGCCTCCTTAATTGGATCATTTGAGTAGCCAGCACACCTGTGCAGGTAGGGCATGACATGATAGGCAGCTGCCTTGATAGCGGGTGGGTGCTGAATGTTCCTAATTGACAAAATAAGATTAATGCTTATGAAGAAATATAAAATCTCATCCCTTCCCCAATATCGCGCCACACCCCTACCCCTTAATTCCCTGGTTGAACTTGATGGACATATGTCTTTTTTCGACCGTACTAACTATGTAACTATGTAACATAACATGGGGGGGGGGGGTCTCCTGGCTGTTCACACAGGTGTGTCATTGCTGTACATTGACCATGCATTGCTTCTGTGGTATTGCAAAGGCAAAGACAAATGCTTCCAGCCATCCATTGCACTAATGGATTGGTCATCAGCTGGCTGTCTATGTCCCGCATCAATATAGACCAAAGTACAGAGGGTTAGGCTATGCTATTGTGCACCTACCTGATGCATCAGAAGGTGCGAGGCCCTTGCTAAATTCTGTGCACAGACTTTGAGATCTATACTTTAGACTGTATCTAAACCTGCTCCAACATGGACTGACATTCTGGCCTACTTTCAGCCGATGCGACTTGTCTGTCGCTGAACAGTCGCTTTTTATGTATTCAGCACCTATGTATAATGTTGTAAAAATGCTCTAGAAGCTAAAGTCGCAGAAATGTCACACATATTTGGCCTGCAACTTTCTGTGCGACAAATTCAGACAGGAAAAATCAGTATAAATCCTTAGAAAATTATCCCCCAGTGTCTCCATCTGCTGGCGGTATTGAATAAGCATTGCTGCACTGATGGGGTATGCATTAGACGGAAAAAAAGAAGAAAAAGAAGAATAATACGCCCAGAAAAGAGGCGAAAAGGAGAAAAACGTAAAAAAACGTGAAAAAAAAGTAAGAGGAAGAGAAGGGAAAAAAAGGTGGAAATGGGTTTAAAAGTGATTTCGGCGGAGAAATATATATATATATATATATATATATATATATATATACGCGCACACACACACATATATATAAACGTATTCTCCGTTGAGATATTGCAGCCGCTGCTGTGTCCAGGCCCAGGAGCCTTAGCACTGTGCTGTGATGTCACTCAATACCACTGACATCACTAGGTGTAAACAACATCTCTCCTTTGCTGTGTATGTGACTATGGAGCTGTTTGGTGATGTCGTCTATTATGGCCTTCATAGAAGCAACAGGAGATTGTTGCATCCATCTAGAACCCTCAGAACTACAGTGCTATGATGTCACTCACTTCCACAGGCCTTGCAGAGTGTAAACAACAACAACCCAGCTTTGTTGTGTATGTAACCATAGGGATTTGTGATGTCACCTAGAACCTTCACAGCAGCGACAGCTTTATGAGGAGCATCAGCACTGCTCTGCCTGAGCAGAACCATCACCGCCATAGGTTGTCAAATAACCCGGATTTAACCCACACAGGTAAGTCCAATGGGGTGCAGGCATGTCCTCTATGCTTACAGCTTCCCGTGGGTGTTGGTTTGATACCGTTTGGGGACAGCCAAGGAGGCATCTGCAGGCAACAAAGGTAGGTGTGTGCTTGTGTGTGTGTTTCCTATGCAGATCCTAAGCCCAGTGTCACATGCAAGTAGGAGGAGTAAGAAGGGTTCCTGGCAAATCCGGGTTATGGATTGCATTTAAAAAGGCCCCATGGGAGTGCAATGGGCCCCTGTCTTGCTGCTTAGCAATAATGGTATGGGTTTAGGTTCTGCTGTGTGTACTGGTGGTTGACTGCCCCCCAGCCCAGAGTGTGCATGGAAAATTGTCTGGCAGCCTCCCTGACAGCAAGCAGTGATAGTGCCCATGAAGGGGACCTTGTTGGGCCCGCCCCTTTCACGGTTATCGCTTCTCGGCCTTTTGGCTAAGATCAAGTGTAGTATCTGTTCTTATCAGTTTAATATCTGATACGTCCCCTATCTGGGGACCATATATTAAATGGATTTTTGAGAACGGGGGCCGATTTCGAAGCTTGCTTCCGTCGCCCTATGCATTGACCCGATATGGCAGTATCTTCGGGTACAGTGCACCACCCCCTTACAGGGTTAAAAAGAAAGATTCCTACTTTCATTGCTACCTGCTTGCTGGCTAGCCAGCTAGCCAGCCCTGTGGGCCTTGCTGCTGCAGCCAAAAAACAAAAGGTGGTGCTGCTGCTGCTGCTTCTGCTGCTTCTGCTTGTGTCTGGCCGCTGTTGGAGCGTCCAGGCACAGGACTTCTGCTGCTGCTGACTAAATGGCCTCCTTAATTGGATCATTTGAGTAGCCAGCACACCTGTGCAGGTAGGGCATGACATGATAGGCAGCTGCCTTGATAGCGGGTGGGTGCTGAATGTTCCTAATTGACAAAATAAGATTAATGCTTATGAAGAAATATAAAATCTCATCCCTTCCCCAATATCGCGCCACACCCCTACCCCTTAATTCCCTGGTTGAACTTGATGGACATATGTCTTTTTTCGACCGTACTAACTATGTAACTATGTAACATAACATGGGGGGGGGTCTCCTGGCTGTTCACACAGGTGTGTCATTGCTGTACATTGACCATGCATTGCTTCTGTGGTATTGCAAAGGCAAAGACAAATGCTTCCAGCCATCCATTGCACTAATGGATTGGTCATCAGCTGGCTGTCTATGTCCCGCATCAATATAGACCAAAGTACAGAGGGTTAGGCTATGCTATTGTGCACCTACCTGATGCATCAGAAGGTGCGAGGCCCTTGCTAAATTCTGTGCACAGACTTTGAGATCTATACTTTAGACTGTATCTAAACCTGCTCCAACATGGACTGACATTCTGGCCTACTTTCAGCCGATGCGACTTGTCTGTCGCTGAACAGTCGCTTTTTATGTATTCAGCACCTATGTATAATGTTGTAAAAATGCTCTAGAAGCTAAAGTCGCAGAAATGTCACACATATTTGGCCTGCAACTTTCTGTGCGACAAATTCAGACAGGAAAAATCAGTATAAATCCTTAGAAAATTATCCCCCAGTGTCTCCATCTGCTGGCGGTATTGAATAAGCATTGCTGCACTGATGGGGTATGCATTAGACGAAAAAAAAGAAGAAAAAGAAGAATAATACGCCCAGAAAAGAGGCGAAAAGGAGAAAAACGTAAAAAAACGTGAAAAAAAAGTAAGAGGAAGAGAAGGGAAAAAAAGGTGGAAATGGGTTTAAAAGTGATTTCGGCGGAGAAATATATATATATATATATATATATATATATATATATATACGCGCACACACACACATATATATAAACGTATTCTCCGTTGAGATATTGCAGCCGCTGCTGTGTCCAGGCCCAGGAGCCTTAGCACTGTGCTGTGATGTCACTCAATACCACTGACATCACTAGGTGTAAACAACATCTCTCCTTTGCTGTGTATGTGACTATGGAGCTGTTTGGTGATGTCGTCTATTATGGCCTTCATAGAAGCAACAGGAGATTGTTGCATCCATCTAGAACCCTCAGAACTACAGTGCTATGATGTCACTCACTTCCACAGGCCTTGCAGAGTGTAAACAACAACAACCCAGCTTTGTTGTGTATGTAACCATAGGGATTTGTGATGTCACCTAGAACCTTCACAGCAGCGACAGCTTTATGAGGAGCATCAGCACTGCTCTGCCTGAGCAGAACCATCACCGCCATAGGTTGTCAAATAACCCGGATTTAACCCACACAGGTAAGTCCAATGGGGTGCAGGCATGTCCTCTATGCTTACAGCTTCCCGTGGGTGTTGGTTTGATACCGTTTGGGGACAGCCAAGGAGGCATCTGCAGGCAACAAAGGTAGGTGTGTGCTTGTGTGTGTGTTTCCTATGCAGATCCTAAGCCCAGTGTCACATGCAAGTAGGAGGAGTAAGAAGGGTTCCTGGCAAATCCGGGTTATGGATTGCATTTAAAAAGGCCCCGTGGGAGTGCAATGGGCCCCTGTCTTGCTGCTTAGCAATAATGGTATGGGTTTAGGTTCTGCTGTGTGTACTGGTGGTTGACTGCCCCCCAGCCCAGAGTGTGCATGGAAAATTGTCTGGCAGCCTCCCTGACAGCAAGCAGTGATAGTGCCCATGAAGGGGACCTTGTTGGGCCCGCCCCTTTCACGGTTATCGCTTCTCGGCCTTTTGGCTAAGATCAAGTGTAGTATCTGTTCTTATCAGTTTTCATGCTGGTGGGGATGGGTGCTGCATGGAGGATGCAGGTGTACCAGGGCTTTCCGGGGCTGGTTCTGAGGAATCAGCTCGACGGCTGCCCCGATGTGACCTGTTCCCTCCGGGTCTCGCCATGAGGCTGAGAGGGTCTAGAGCCGAGGTACTTTTGTGCCTCGGGGAGTGGTGACCCCGAGGTGCCGAAACTCACTGGGAGAATAGACTCACTGAGTTGAAGCACGGGCACCATAATCTCTTCACCTTGTGGCACTCACCTCTTGATTCCCGGCCTTCTGGCTAGGATCAGAGAAATTTTTATAGATCCGGCCGGATGTCCGGGCAGTATATCTGCACACATTCACTTATTTATTTATTTTTTGTCTCACTGTGTCACTTTTTGCGTGTTGTGTGTTCACAGGATTTGTCAGGATGCGGTAGCCCTTCTGGGTGTCCCTCCTGGCGGTCTAGGGGAGGTGTGTGTGGCCATTAGGTTCCGCACCTCCCTGCAAACACCCCGGGTACTCCTGCTTAGCAGGGTACCTACCGTAATCGGCTCTGCGGGCAGATACCTTGGCTAACGCCAAGGGGGATGCCGGGAGCATTTGTGGTCTCCTAGTAGCTTCGGCGAAAAGGGACATCGAACCTGGAACCTCGCAGGTACCTTTTGGTCCGGAGGCGAAGGGTAAGGTTTGTTGGGGGGCCTCTCTCCTATCGGAGAAGGGCTTGCGATAGACCGCATCCTTTGTGCACGTTTTTTTAGTGTAACACGTTTGCACTTTTTCTTGCACTTTGGGTGAATCGAAAGCACGTTCCTCGGCTTTAGATAAAAAAAAAAAAAAAAAAAAAAATCTGTTCTTATCAGTTTAATATCTGATACGTCCCCTATCTGGGGACCATATATTAAATGGATTTTTGAGAACGGGGGCCGATTTCGAAGCTTGCTTCCGTCGCCCTATGCATTGACCCGATATGGCAGTATCTTCGGGTACAGTGCACCACCCCCTTACAGGGTTAAAAAGAAAGATTCCTACTTTCATTGCTACCTGCTTGCTGGCTAGCCAGCTAGCCAGCCCTGTGGGCCTTGCTGCTGCAGCCAAAAAACAAAAGGTGGTGCTGCTGCTGCTGCTTCTGCTGCTTCTGCTTGTGTCTGGCCGCTGTTGGAGCGTCCAGGCACAGGACTTCTGCTGCTGCTGACTAAATGGCCTCCTTAATTGGATCATTTGAGTAGCCAGCACACCTGTGCAGGTAGGGCATGACATGATAGGCAGCTGCCTTGATAGCGGGTGGGTGCTGAATGTTCCTAATTGACAAAATAAGATTAATGCTTATGAAGAAATATAAAATCTCATCCCTTCCCCAATATCGCGCCACACCCCTACCCCTTAATTCCCTGGTTGAACTTGATGGACATATGTCTTTTTTCGACCGTACTAACTATGTAACTATGTAACATAACATGGGGGGGGGGGGGGGTCTCCTGGCTGTTCACACAGGTGTGTCATTGCTGTACATTGACCATGCATTGCTTCTGTGGTATTGCAAAGGCAAAGACAAATGCTTCCAGCCATCCATTGCACTAATGGATTGGTCATCAGCTGGCTGTCTATGTCCCGCATCAATATAGACCAAAGTACAGAGGGTTAGGCTATGCTATTGTGCACCTACCTGATGCATCAGAAGGTGCGAGGCCCTTGCTAAATTCTGTGCACAGACTTTGAGATCTATACTTTAGACTGTATCTAAACCTGCTCCAACATGGACTGACATTCTGGCCTACTTTCAGCCGATGCGACTTGTCTGTCGCTGAACAGTCGCTTTTTATGTATTCAGCACCTATGTATAATGTTGTAAAAATGCTCTAGAAGCTAAAGTCGCAGAAATGTCACACATATTTGGCCTGCAACTTTCTGTGCGACAAATTCAGACAGGAAAAATCAGTATAAATCCTTAGAAAATTATCCCCCAGTGTCTCCATCTGCTGGCGGTATTGAATAAGCATTGCTGCACTGATGGGGTATGCATTAGACGAAAAAAAAGAAGAAAAAGAAGAATAATACGCCCAGAAAAGAGGCGAAAAGGAGAAAAACGTAAAAAAACGTGAAAAAAAAGTAAGAGGAAGAGAAGGGAAAAAAAGGTGGAAATGGGTTTAAAAGTGATTTCGGCGGAGAATATATATATATATATATATATATATATATATATATATATATATACGCGCACACACACACATATATATAAACGTATTCTCCGTTGAGATATTGCAGCCGCTGCTGTGTCCAGGCCCAGGAGCCTTAGCACTGTGCTGTGATGTCACTCAATACCACTGACATCACTAGGTGTAAACAACATCTCTCCTTTGCTGTGTATGTGACTATGGAGCTGTTTGGTGATGTCGTCTATTATGGCCTTCATAGAAGCAACAGGAGATTGTTGCATCCATCTAGAACCCTCAGAACTACAGTGCTATGATGTCACTCACTTCCACAGGCCTTGCAGAGTGTAAACAACAACAACCCAGCTTTGTTGTGTATGTAACCATAGGGATTTGTGATGTCACCTAGAACCTTCACAGCAGCGACAGCTTTATGAGGAGCATCAGCACTGCTCTGCCTGAGCAGAACCATCACCGCCATAGGTTGTCAAATAACCCGGATTTAACCCACACAGGTAAGTCCAATGGGGTGCAGGCATGTCCTCTATGCTTACAGCTTCCCGTGGGTGTTGGTTTGATACCGTTTGGGGACAGCCAAGGAGGCATCTGCAGGCAACAAAGGTAGGTGTGTGCTTGTGTGTGTGTTTCCTATGCAGATCCTAAGCCCAGTGTCACATGCAAGTAGGAGGAGTAAGAAGGGTTCCTGGCAAATCCGGGTTATGGATTGCATTTAAAAAGGCCCCGTGGGAGTGCAATGGGCCCCTGTCTTGCTGCTTAGCAATAATGGTATGGGTTTAGGTTCTGCTGTGTGTACTGGTGGTTGACTGCCCCCCAGCCCAGAGTGTGCATGGAAAATTGTCTGGCAGCCTCCCTGACAGCAAGCAGTGATAGTGCCCATGAAGGGGACCTTGTTGGGCCCGCCCCTTTCACGGTTATCGCTTCTCGGCCTTTTGGCTAAGATCAAGTGTAGTATCTGTTCTTATCAGTTTAATATCTGATACGTCCCCTATCTGGGGACCATATATTAAATGGATTTTTGAGAACGGGGGCCGATTTCGAAGCTTGCTTCCGTCGCCCTATGCATTGACCCGATATGGCAGTATCTTCGGGTACAGTGCACCACCCCCTTACAGGGTTAAAAAGAAAGATTCCTACTTTCATTGCTACCTGCTTGCTGGCTAGCCAGCTAGCCAGCCCTGTGGGCCTTGCTGCTGCAGCCAAAAAACAAAAGGTGGTGCTGCTGCTGCTGCTTCTGCTGCTTCTGCTTGTGTCTGGCCGCTGTTGGAGCGTCCAGGCACAGGACTTCTGCTGCTGCTGACTAAATGGCCTCCTTAATTGGATCATTTGAGTAGCCAGCACACCTGTGCAGGTAGGGCATGACATGATAGGCAGCTGCCTTGATAGCGGGTGGGTGCTGAATGTTCCTAATTGACAAAATAAGATTAATGCTTATGAAGAAATATAAAATCTCATCCCTTCCCCAATATCGCGCCACACCCCTACCCCTTAATTCCCTGGTTGAACTTGATGGACATATGTCTTTTTTCGACCGTACTAACTATGTAACTATGTAACATAACATGGGGGGGGGGGGGGGTCTCCTGGCTGTTCACACAGGTGTGTCATTGCTGTACATTGACCATGCATTGCTTCTGTGGTATTGCAAAGGCAAAGACAAATGCTTCCAGCCATCCATTGCACTAATGGATTGGTCATCAGCTGGCTGTCTATGTCCCGCATCAATATAGACCAAAGTACAGAGGGTTAGGCTATGCTATTGTGCACCTACCTGATGCATCAGAAGGTGCGAGGCCCTTGCTAAATTCTGTGCACAGACTTTGAGATCTATACTTTAGACTGTATCTAAACCTGCTCCAACATGGACTGACATTCTGGCCTACTTTCAGCCGATGCGACTTGTCTGTCGCTGAACAGTCGCTTTTTATGTATTCAGCACCTATGTATAATGTTGTAAAAATGCTCTAGAAGCTAAAGTCGCAGAAATGTCACACATATTTGGCCTGCAACTTTCTGTGCGACAAATTCAGACAGGAAAAATCAGTATAAATCCTTAGAAAATTATCCCCCAGTGTCTCCATCTGCTGGCGGTATTGAATAAGCATTGCTGCACTGATGGGGTATGCATTAGACGAAAAAAAAGAAGAAAAAGAAGAATAATACGCCCAGAAAAGAGGCGAAAAGGAGAAAAACGTAAAAAAACGTGAAAAAAAAGTAAGAGGAAGAGAAGGGAAAAAAAGGTGGAAATGGGTTTAAAAGTGATTTCGGCGGAGAAATATATATATATATATATATATATATATATATATATATATATATACGCGCACACACACACATATATATAAACGTATTCTCCGTTGAGATATTGCAGCCGCTGCTGTGTCCAGGCCCAGGAGCCTTAGCACTGTGCTGTGATGTCACTCAATACCACTGACATCACTAGGTGTAAACAACATCTCTCCTTTGCTGTGTATGTGACTATGGAGCTGTTTGGTGATGTCGTCTATTATGGCCTTCATAGAAGCAACAGGAGATTGTTGCATCCATCTAGAACCCTCAGAACTACAGTGCTATGATGTCACTCACTTCCACAGGCCTTGCAGAGTGTAAACAACAACAACCCAGCTTTGTTGTGTATGTAACCATAGGGATTTGTGATGTCACCTAGAACCTTCACAGCAGCGACAGCTTTATGAGGAGCATCAGCACTGCTCTGCCTGAGCAGAACCATCACCGCCATAGGTTGTCAAATAACCCGGATTTAACCCACACAGGTAAGTCCAATGGGGTGCAGGCATGTCCTCTATGCTTACAGCTTCCCGTGGGTGTTGGTTTGATACCGTTTGGGGACAGCCAAGGAGGCATCTGCAGGCAACAAAGGTAGGTGTGTGCTTGTGTGTGTGTTTCCTATGCAGATCCTAAGCCCAGTGTCACATGCAAGTAGGAGGAGTAAGAAGGGTTCCTGGCAAATCCGGGTTATGGATTGCATTTAAAAAGGCCCCGTGGGAGTGCAATGGGCCCCTGTCTTGCTGCTTAGCAATAATGGTATGGGTTTAGGTTCTGCTGTGTGTACTGGTGGTTGACTGCCCCCCAGCCCAGAGTGTGCATGGAAAATTGTCTGGCAGCCTCCCTGACAGCAAGCAGTGATAGTGCCCATGAAGGGGACCTTGTTGGGCCCGCCCCTTTCACGGTTATCGCTTCTCGGCCTTTTGGCTAAGATCAAGTGTAGTATCTGTTCTTATCAGTTTAATATCTGATACGTCCCCTATCTGGGGACCATATATTAAATGGATTTTTGAGAACGGGGGCCGATTTCGAAGCTTGCTTCCGTCGCCCTATGCATTGACCCGATATGGCAGTATCTTCGGGTACAGTGCACCACCCCCTTACAGGGTTAAAAAGAAAGATTCCTACTTTCATTGCTACCTGCTTGCTGGCTAGCCAGCTAGCCAGCCCTGTGGGCCTTGCTGCTACAGCCAAAAAACAAAAGGTGGTGCTGCTGCTGCTGCTTCTGCTGCTTCTGCTTGTGTCTGGCCGCTGTTGGAGCGTCCAGGCACAGGACTTCTGCTGCTGCTGACTAAATGGCCTCCTTAATTGGATCATTTGAGTAGCCAGCACACCTGTGCAGGTAGGGCATGACATGATAGGCAGCTGCCTTGATAGCGGGTGGGTGCTGAATGTTCCTAATTGACAAAATAAGATTAATGCTTATGAAGAAATATAAAATCTCATCCCTTCCCCAATATCGCGCCACACCCCTACCCCTTAATTCCCTGGTTGAACTTGATGGACATATGTCTTTTTTCGACCGTACTAACTATGTAACTATGTAACATAACATGGGGGGGGGGGGGGTCTCCTGGCTGTTCACACAGGTGTGTCATTGCTGTACATTGACCATGCATTGCTTCTGTGGTATTGCAAAGGCAAAGACAAATGCTTCCAGCCATCCATTGCACTAATGGATTGGTCATCAGCTGGCTGTCTATGTCCCGCATCAATATAGACCAAAGTACAGAGGGTTAGGCTATGCTATTGTGCACCTACCTGATGCATCAGAAGGTGCGAGGCCCTTGCTAAATTCTGTGCACAGACTTTGAGATCTATACTTTAGACTGTATCTAAACCTGCTCCAACATGGACTGACATTCTGGCCTACTTTCAGCCGATGCGACTTGTCTGTCGCTGAACAGTCGCTTTTTATGTATTCAGCACCTATGTATAATGTTGTAAAAATGCTCTAGAAGCTAAAGTCGCAGAAATGTCACACATATTTGGCCTGCAACTTTCTGTGCGACAAATTCAGACAGGAAAAATCAGTATAAATCCTTAGAAAATTATCCCCCAGTGTCTCCATCTGCTGGCGGTATTGAATAAGCATTGCTGCACTGATGGGGTATGCATTAGACGAAAAAAAAGAAGAAAAAGAAGAATAATACGCCCAGAAAAGAGGCGAAAAGGAGAAAAACGTAAAAAAACGTGAAAAAAAAGTAAGAGGAAGAGAAGGGAAAAAAAGGTGGAAATGGGTTTAAAAGTGATTTCGGCGGAGAAATATATATATATATATATATATATATATATATATATATATATACGCGCACACACACACATATATATAAACGTATTCTCCGTTGAGATATTGCAGCCGCTGCTGTGTCCAGGCCCAGGAGCCTTAGCACTGTGCTGTGATGTCACTCAATACCACTGACATCACTAGGTGTAAACAACATCTCTCCTTTGCTGTGTATGTGACTATGGAGCTGTTTGGTGATGTCGTCTATTATGGCCTTCATAGAAGCAACAGGAGATTGTTGCATCCATCTAGAACCCTCAGAACTACAGTGCTATGATGTCACTCACTTCCACAGGCCTTGCAGAGTGTAAACAACAACAACCCAGCTTTGTTGTGTATGTAACCATAGGGATTTGTGATGTCACCTAGAACCTTCACAGCAGCGACAGCTTTATGAGGAGCATCAGCACTGCTCTGCCTGAGCAGAACCATCACCGCCATAGGTTGTCAAATAACCCGGATTTAACCCACACAGGTAAGTCCAATGGGGTGCAGGCATGTCCTCTATGCTTACAGCTTCCCGTGGGTGTTGGTTTGATACCGTTTGGGGACAGCCAAGGAGGCATCTGCAGGCAACAAAGGTAGGTGTGTGCTTGTGTGTGTGTTTCCTATGCAGATCCTAAGCCCAGTGTCACATGCAAGTAGGAGGAGTAAGAAGGGTTCCTGGCAAATCCGGGTTATGGATTGCATTTAAAAAGGCCCCGTGGGAGTGCAATGGGCCCCTGTCTTGCTGCTTAGCAATAATGGTATGGGTTTAGGTTCTGCTGTGTGTACTGGTGGTTGACTGCCCCCCAGCCCAGAGTGTGCATGGAAAATTGTCTGGCAGCCTCCCTGACAGCAAGCAGTGATAGTGCCCATGAAGGGGACCTTGTTGGGCCCGCCCCTTTCACGGTTATCGCTTCTCGGCCTTTTGGCTAAGATCAAGTGTAGTATCTGTTCTTATCAGTTTAATATCTGATACGTCCCCTATCTGGGGACCATATATTAAATGGATTTTTGAGAACGGGGGCCGATTTCGAAGCTTGCTTCCGTCGCCCTATGCATTGACCCGATATGGCAGTATCTTCGGGTACAGTGCACCACCCCCTTACAGGGTTAAAAAGAAAGATTCCTACTTTCATTGCTACCTGCTTGCTGGCTAGCCAGCTAGCCAGCCCTGTGGGCCTTGCTGCTGCAGCCAAAAAACAAAAGGTGGTGCTGCTGCTGCTGCTTCTGCTGCTTCTGCTTGTGTCTGGCCGCTGTTGGAGCGTCCAGGCACAGGACTTCTGCTGCTGCTGACTAAATGGCCTCCTTAATTGGATCATTTGAGTAGCCAGCACACCTGTGCAGGTAGGGCATGACATGATAGGCAGCTGCCTTGATAGCGGGTGGGTGCTGAATGTTCCTAATTGACAAAATAAGATTAATGCTTATGAAGAAATATAAAATCTCATCCCTTCCCCAATATCGCGCCACACCCCTACCCCTTAATTCCCTGGTTGAACTTGATGGACATATGTCTTTTTTCGACCGTACTAACTATGTAACTATGTAACATAACATGGGGGGGGGGGTCTCCTGGCTGTTCACACAGGTGTGTCATTGCTGTACATTGACCATGCATTGCTTCTGTGGTATTGCAAAGGCAAAGACAAATGCTTCCAGCCATCCATTGCACTAATGGATTGGTCATCAGCTGGCTGTCTATGTCCCGCATCAATATAGACCAAAGTACAGAGGGTTAGGCTATGCTATTGTGCACCTACCTGATGCATCAGAAGGTGCGAGGCCCTTGCTAAATTCTGTGCACAGACTTTGAGATCTATACTTTAGACTGTATCTAAACCTGCTCCAACATGGACTGACATTCTGGCCTACTTTCAGCCGATGCGACTTGTCTGTCGCTGAACAGTCGCTTTTTATGTATTCAGCACCTATGTATAATGTTGTAAAAATGCTCTAGAAGCTAAAGTCGCAGAAATGTCACACATATTTGGCCTGCAACTTTCTGTGCGACAAATTCAGACAGGAAAAATCAGTATAAATCCTTAGAAAATTATCCCCCAGTGTCTCCATCTGCTGGCGGTATTGAATAAGCATTGCTGCACTGATGGGGTATGCATTAGACGAAAAAAAAGAAGAAAAAGAAGAATAATACGCCCAGAAAAGAGGCGAAAAGGAGAAAAACGTAAAAAAACGTGAAAAAAAAGTAAGAGGAAGAGAAGGGAAAAAAAGGTGGAAATGGGTTTAAAAGTGATTTCGGCGGAGAAATATATATATATATATATATATATATATATATATATATATATACGCGCACACACACACATATATATAAACGTATTCTCCGTTGAGATATTGCAGCCGCTGCTGTGTCCAGGCCCAGGAGCCTTAGCACTGTGCTGTGATGTCACTCAATACCACTGACATCACTAGGTGTAAACAACATCTCTCCTTTGCTGTGTATGTGACTATGGAGCTGTTTGGTGATGTCGTCTATTATGGCCTTCATAGAAGCAACAGGAGATTGTTGCATCCATCTAGAACCCTCAGAACTACAGTGCTATGATGTCACTCACTTCCACAGGCCTTGCAGAGTGTAAACAACAACAACCCAGCTTTGTTGTGTATGTAACCATAGGGATTTGTGATGTCACCTAGAACCTTCACAGCAGCGACAGCTTTATGAGGAGCATCAGCACTGCTCTGCCTGAGCAGAACCATCACCGCCATAGGTTGTCAAATAACCCGGATTTAACCCACACAGGTAAGTCCAATGGGGTGCAGGCATGTCCTCTATGCTTACAGCTTCCCGTGGGTGTTGGTTTGATACCGTTTGGGGACAGCCAAGGAGGCATCTGCAGGCAACAAAGGTAGGTGTGTGCTTGTGTGTGTGTTTCCTATGCAGATCCTAAGCCCAGTGTCACATGCAAGTAGGAGGAGTAAGAAGGGTTCCTGGCAAATCCGGGTTATGGATTGCATTTAAAAAGGCCCCGTGGGAGTGCAATGGGCCCCTGTCTTGCTGCTTAGCAATAATGGTATGGGTTTAGGTTCTGCTGTGTGTACTGGTGGTTGACTGCCCCCCAGCCCAGAGTGTGCATGGAAAATTGTCTGGCAGCCTCCCTGACAGCAAGCAGTGATAGTGCCCATGAAGGGGACCTTGTTGGGCCCGCCCCTTTCACGGTTATCGCTTCTCGGCCTTTTGGCTAAGATCAAGTGTAGTATCTGTTCTTATCAGTTTAATATCTGATACGTCCCCTATCTGGGGACCATATATTAAATGGATTTTTGAGAACGGGGGCCGATTTCGAAGCTTGCTTCCGTCGCCCTATGCATTGACCCGATATGGCAGTATCTTCGGGTACAGTGCACCACCCCCTTACAGGGTTAAAAAGAAAGATTCCTACTTTCATTGCTACCTGCTTGCTGGCTAGCCAGCTAGCCAGCCCTGTGGGCCTTGCTGCTGCAGCCAAAAAACAAAAGGTGGTGCTGCTGCTGCTGCTTCTGCTGCTTCTGCTTGTGTCTGGCCGCTGTTGGAGCGTCCAGGCACAGGACTTCTGCTGCTGCTGACTAAATGGCCTCCTTAATTGGATCATTTGAGTAGCCAGCACACCTGTGCAGGTAGGGCATGACATGATAGGCAGCTGCCTTGATAGCGGGTGGGTGCTGAATGTTCCTAATTGACAAAATAAGATTAATGCTTATGAAGAAATATAAAATCTCATCCCTTCCCCAATATCGCGCCACACCCCTACCCCTTAATTCCCTGGTTGAACTTGATGGACATATGTCTTTTTTCGACCGTACTAACTATGTAACTATGTAACATAACATGGGGGGGGGGGTCTCCTGGCTGTTCACACAGGTGTGTCATTGCTGTACATTGACCATGCATTGCTTCTGTGGTATTGCAAAGGCAAAGACAAATGCTTCCAGCCATCCATTGCACTAATGGATTGGTCATCAGCTGGCTGTCTATGTTCCGCATCAATATAGACCAAAGTACAGAGGGTTAGGCTATGCTATTGTGCACCTACCTGATGCATCAGAAGGTGCGAGGCCCTTGCTAAATTCTGTGCACAGACTTTGAGATCTATACTTTAGACTGTATCTAAACCTGCTCCAACATGGACTGACATTCTGGCCTACTTTCAGCCGATGCGACTTGTCTGTCGCTGAACAGTCGCTTTTTATGTATTCAGCACCTATGTATAATGTTGTAAAAATGCTCTAGAAGCTAAAGTCGCAGAAATGTCACACATATTTGGCCTGCAACTTTCTGTGCGACAAATTCAGACAGGAAAAATCAGTATAAATCCTTAGAAAATTATCCCCCAGTGTCTCCATCTGCTGGCGGTATTGAATAAGCATTGCTGCACTGATGGGGTATGCATTAGACGAAAAAAAAGAAGAAAAAGAAGAATAATACGCCCAGAAAAGAGGCGAAAAGGAGAAAAACGTAAAAAAACGTGAAAAAAAGTAAGAGGAAGAGAAGGGAAAAAAAGGTGGAAATGGGTTTAAAAGTGATTTCGGCGGAGAAATATATATATATATATATATATATATATACGCGCACACACACACATATATATAAACGTATTCTCCGTTGAGATATTGCAGCCGCTGCTGTGTCCAGGCCCAGGAGCCTTAGCACTGTGCTGTGATGTCACTCAATACCACTGACATCACTAGGTGTAAACAACATCTCTCCTTTGCTGTGTATGTGACTATGGAGCTGTTTGGTGATGTCGTCTATTATGGCCTTCATAGAAGCAACAGGAGATTGTTGCATCCATCTAGAACCCTCAGAACTACAGTGCTATGATGTCACTCACTTCCACAGGCCTTGCAGAGTGTAAACAACAACAACCCAGCTTTGTTGTGTATGTAACCATAGGGATTTGTGATGTCACCTAGAACCTTCACAGCAGCGACAGCTTTATGAGGAGCATCAGCACTGCTCTGCCTGAGCAGAACCATCACCGCCATAGGTTGTCAAATAACCCGGATTTAACCCACACAGGTAAGTCCAATGGGGTGCAGGCATGTCCTCTATGCTTACAGCTTCCCGTGGGTGTTGGTTTGATACCGTTTGGGGACAGCCAAGGAGGCATCTGCAGGCAACAAAGGTAGGTGTGTGCTTGTGTGTGTGTTTCCTATGCAGATCCTAAGCCCAGTGTCACATGCAAGTAGGAGGAGTAAGAAGGGTTCCTGGCAAATCCGGGTTATGGATTGCATTTAAAAAGGCCCCGTGGGAGTGCAATGGGCCCCTGTCTTGCTGCTTAGCAATAATGGTATGGGTTTAGGTTCTGCTGTGTGTACTGGTGGTTGACTGCCCCCCAGCCCAGAGTGTGCATGGAAAATTGTCTGGCAGCCTCCCTGACAGCAAGCAGTGATAGTGCCCATGAAGGGGACCTTGTTGGGCCCGCCCCTTTCACGGTTATCGCTTCTCGGCCTTTTGGCTAAGATCAAGTGTAGTATCTGTTCTTATCAGTTTAATATCTGATACGTCCCCTATCTGGGGACCATATATTAAATGGATTTTTGAGAACGGGGGCCGATTTCGAAGCTTGCTTCCGTCGCCCTATGCATTGACCCGATATGGCAGTATCTTCGGGTACAGTGCACCACCCCCTTACAGGGTTAAAAAGAAAGATTCCTACTTTCATTGCTACCTGCTTGCTGGCTAGCCAGCTAGCCAGCCCTGTGGGCCTTGCTGCTGCAGCCAAAAAACAAAAGGTGGTGCTGCTGCTGCTGCTGCTGCTGCTTCTGCTGCTTCTGCTTGTGTCTGGCCGCTGTTGGAGCGTCCAGGCACAGGACTTCTGCTGCTGCTGACTAAATGGCCTCCTTAATTGGATCATTTGAGTAGCCAGCACACCTGTGCAGGTAGGGCATGACATGATAGGCAGCTGCCTTGATAGCGGGTGGGTGCTGAATGTTCCTAATTGACAAAATAAGATTAATGCTTATGAAGAAATATAAAATCTCATCCCTTCCCCAATATCGCGCCACACCCCTACCCCTTAATTCCCTGGTTGAACTTGATGGACATATGTCTTTTTTCGACCGTACTAACTATGTAACTATGTAACATAACATGGGGGGGGGGGGTCTCCTGGCTGTTCACACAGGTGTGTCATTGCTGTACATTGACCATGCATTGCTTCTGTGGTATTGCAAAGGCAAAGACAAATGCTTCCAGCCATCCATTGCACTAATGGATTGGTCATCAGCTGGCTGTCTATGTCCCGCATCAATATAGACCAAAGTACAGAGGGTTAGGCTATGCTATTGTGCACCTACCTGATGCATCAGAAGGTGCGAGGCCCTTGCTAAATTCTGTGCACAGACTTTGAGATCTATACTTTAGACTGTATCTAAACCTGCTCCAACATGGACTGACATTCTGGCCTACTTTCAGCCGATGCGACTTGTCTGTCGCTGAACAGTCGCTTTTTATGTATTCAGCACCTATGTATAATGTTGTAAAAATGCTCTAGAAGCTAAAGTCGCAGAAATGTCACACATATTTGGCCTGCAACTTTCTGTGCGACAAATTCAGACAGGAAAAATCAGTATAAATCCTTAGAAAATTATCCCCCAGTGTCTCCATCTGCTGGCGGTATTGAATAAGCATTGCTGCACTGATGGGGTATGCATTAGACGAAAAAAAAGAAGAAAAAGAAGAATAATACGCCCAGAAAAGAGGCGAAAAGGAGAAAAACGTAAAAAAACGTGAAAAAAAAGTAAGAGGAAGAGAAGGGAAAAAAAGGTGGAAATGGGTTTAAAAGTGATTTCGGCGGAGAAATATATATATATATATATATATATATATATATATATATATACGCGCACACACACACATATATATAAACGTATTCTCCGTTGAGATATTGCAGCCGCTGCTGTGTCCAGGCCCAGGAGCCTTAGCACTGTGCTGTGATGTCACTCAATACCACTGACATCACTAGGTGTAAACAACATCTCTCCTTTGCTGTGTATGTGACTATGGAGCTGTTTGGTGATGTCGTCTATTATGGCCTTCATAGAAGCAACAGGAGATTGTTGCATCCATCTAGAACCCTCAGAACTACAGTGCTATGATGTCACTCACTTCCACAGGCCTTGCAGAGTGTAAACAACAACAACCCAGCTTTGTTGTGTATGTAACCATAGGGATTTGTGATGTCACCTAGAACCTTCACAGCAGCGACAGCTTTATGAGGAGCATCAGCACTGCTCTGCCTGAGCAGAACCATCACCGCCATAGGTTGTCAAATAACCCGGATTTAACCCACACAGGTAAGTCCAATGGGGTGCAGGCATGTCCTCTATGCTACAGCTTCCCGTGGGTGTTGGTTTGATACCGTTTGGGGACAGCCAAGGAGGCATCTGCAGGCAACAAAGGTAGGTGTGTGCTTGTGTGTGTGTTTCCTATGCAGATCCTAAGCCCAGTGTCACATGCAAGTAGGAGGAGTAAGAAGGGTTCCTGGCAAATCCGGGTTATGGATTGCATTTAAAAAGGCCCCATGGGAGTGCAATGGGCCCCTGTCTTGCTGCTTAGCAATAATGGTATGGGTTTAGGTTCTGCTGTGTGTACTGGTGGTTGACTGCCCCCCAGCCCAGAGTGTGCATGGAAAATTGTCTGGCAGCCTCCCTGACAGCAAGCAGTGATAGTGCCCATGAAGGGGACCTTGTTGGGCCCGCCCCTTTCACGGTTATCGCTTCTCGGCCTTTTGGCTAAGATCAAGTGTAGTATCTGTTCTTATCAGTTTAATATCTGATACGTCCCCTATCTGGGGACCATATATTAAATGGATTTTTGAGAACGGGGGCCGATTTCGAAGCTTGCTTCCGTCGCCCTATGCATTGACCCGATATGGCAGTATCTTCGGGTACAGGGCACCACCCCCTTACAGGGTTAAAAAGAAAGATTCCTACTTTCATTGCTACCTGCTTGCTGGCTAGCCAGCTAGCCAGCCCTGTGGGCCTTGCTGCTGCAGCCAAAAAACAAAAGGTGGTGCTGCTGCTGCTGCTTCTGCTGCTTCTGCTGCTTCTGCTTGTGTCTGGCCGCTGTTGGAGCGTCCAGGCACAGGACTTCTGCTGCTGCTGACTAAATGGCCTCCTTAATTGGATCATTTGAGTAGCCAGCACACCTGTGCAGGTAGGGCATGACATGATAGGCAGCTGCCTTGATAGCGGGTGGGTGCTGAATGTTCCTAATTGACAAAATAAGATTAATGCTTATGAAGAAATATAAAATCTCATCCCTTCCCCAATATCGCGCCACACCCCTACCCCTTAATTCCCTGGTTGAACTTGATGGACATATGTCTTTTTTCGACCGTACTAACTATGTAACTATGTAACATAACATGGGGGGGGGTCTCCTGGCTGTTCACACAGGTGTGTCATTGCTGTACATTGACCATGCATTGCTTCTGTGGTATTGCAAAGGCAAAGACAAATGCTTCCAGCCATCCATTGCACTAATGGATTGGTCATCAGCTGGCTGTCTATGTCCCGCATCAATATAGACCAAAGTACAGAGGGTTAGGCTATGCTATTGTGCACCTACCTGATGCATCAGAAGGTGCGAGGCCCTTGCTAAATTCTGTGCACAGACTTTGAGATCTATACTTTAGACTGTATCTAAACCTGCTCCAACATGGACTGACATTCTGGCCTACTTTCAGCCGATGCGACTTGTCTGTCGCTGAACAGTCGCTTTTTATGTATTCAGCACCTATGTATAATGTTGTAAAAATGCTCTAGAAGCTAAAGTCGCAGAAATGTCACACATATTTGGCCTGCAACTTTCTGTGCGACAAATTCAGACAGGAAAAATCAGTATAAATCCTTAGAAAATTATCCCCCAGTGTCTCCATCTGCTGGCGGTATTGAATAAGCATTGCTGCACTGATGGGGTATGCATTAGACGGAAAAAAAGAAGAAAAAGAAGAATAATACGCCCAGAAAAGAGGCGAAAAGGAGAAAAACGTAAAAAAACGTGAAAAAAAAGTAAGAGGAAGAGAAGGGAAAAAAAGGTGGAAATGGGTTTAAAAGTGATTTCGGCGGAGAAATATATATATATATATATATATATATATATATATATATATATACGCGCACACACACACATATATATAAACGTATTCTCCGTTGAGATATTGCAGCCGCTGCTGTGTCCAGGCCCAGGAGCCTTAGCACTGTGCTGTGATGTCACTCAATACCACTGACATCACTTGGTGTAAACAACATCTCTCCTTTGCTGTGTATGTGACTATGGAGCTGTTTGGTGATGTCGTCTATTATGGCCTTCATAGAAGCAACAGGAGATTGTTGCATCCATCTAGAACCCTCAGAACTACAGTGCTATGATGTCACTCACTTCCACAGGCCTTGCAGAGTGTAAACAACAACAACCCAGCTTTGTTGTGTATGTAACCATAGGGATTTGTGATGTCACCTAGAACCTTCACAGCAGCGACAGCTTTATGAGGAGCATCAGCACTGCTCTGCCTGAGCAGAACCATCACCGCCATAGGTTGTCAAATAACCCGGATTTAACCCACACAGGTAAGTCCAATGGGGTGCAGGCATGTCCTCTATGCTTACAGCTTCCCGTGGGTGTTGGTTTGATACCATTTGGGGACAGCCAAGGAGGCATCTGCAGGCAACAAAGGTAGGTGTGTGCTTGTGTGTGTGTTTCCTATGCAGATCCTAAGCCCAGTGTCACATGCAAGTAGGAGGAGTAAGAAGGGTTCCTGGCAAATCCGGGTTATGGATTGCATTTAAAAAGGCCCCGTGGGAGTGCAATGGGCCCCTGTCTTGCTGCTTAGCAATAATGGTATGGGTTTAGGTTCTGCTGTGTGTACTGGTGGTTGACTGCCCCCCAGCCCAGAGTGTGCATGGAAAATTGTCTGGCAGCCTCCCTGACAGCAAGCAGTGATAGTGCCCATGAAGGGGACCTTGTTGGGCCCGCCCCTTTCACGGTTATCGCTTCTCGGCCTTTTGGCTAAGATCAAGTGTAGTATCTGTTCTTATCAGTTTAATATCTGATACGTCCCCTATCTGGGGACCATATATTAAATGGATTTTTGAGAACGGGGGCCGATTTCGAAGCTTGCTTCCGTCGCCCTATGCATTGACCCGATATGGCAGTATCTTCGGGTACAGTGCACCACCCCCTTACAGGGTTAAAAAGAAAGATTCCTACTTTCATTGCTACCTGCTTGCTGGCTAGCCAGCTAGCCAGCCCTGTGGGCCTTGCTGCTGCAGCCAAAAAACAAAAGGTGGTGCTGCTGCTGCTGCTTCTGCTGCTTCTGCTTGTGTCTGGCCGCTGTTGGAGCGTCCAGGCACAGGACTTCTGCTGCTGCTGACTAAATGGCCTCCTTAATTGGATCATTTGAGTAGCCAGCACACCTGTGCAGGTAGGGCATGACATGATAGGCAGCTGCCTTGATAGCGGGTGGGTGCTGAATGTTCCTAATTGACAAAATAAGATTAATGCTTATGAAGAAATATAAAATCTCATCCCTTCCCCAATATCGCGCCACACCCCTACCCCTTAATTCCCTGGTTGAACTTGATGGACATATGTCTTTTTTCGACCGTACTAACTATGTAACTATGTAACATAACATGGGGGGGGGGGGGGGGGGGGTCTCCTGGCTGTTCACACAGGTGTGTCATTGCTGTACATTGACCATGCATTGCTTCTGTGGTATTGCAAAGGCAAAGACAAATGCTTCCAGCCATCCATTGCACTAATGGATTGGTCATCAGCTGGCTGTCTATGTCCCGCATCAATATAGACCAAAGTACAGAGGGTTAGGCTATGCTATTGTGCACCTACCTGATGCATCAGAAGGTGCGAGGCCCTTGCTAAATTCTGTGCACAGACTTTGAGATCTATACTTTAGACTGTATCTAAACCTGCTCCAACATGGACTGACATTCTGGCCTACTTTCAGCCGATGCGACTTGTCTGTCGCTGAACAGTCGCTTTTTATGTATTCAGCACCTATGTATAATGTTGTAAAAATGCTCTAGAAGCTAAAGTCGCAGAAATGTCACACATATTTGGCCTGCAACTTTCTGTGCGACAAATTCAGACAGGAAAAATCAGTATAAATCCTTAGAAAATTATCCCCCAGTGTCTCCATCTGCTGGCGGTATTGAATAAGCATTGCTGCACTGATGGGGTATGCATTAGACGAAAAAAAAGAAGAAAAAGAAGAATAATACGCCCAGAAAAGAGGCGAAAAGGAGAAAAACGTAAAAAAACGTGAAAAAAAAGTAAGAGGAAGAGAAGGGAAAAAAAGGTGGAAATGGGTTTAAAAGTGATTTCGGCGGAGAAATATATATATATATATATATATATATATATATATATATATATACGCGCACACACACACATATATATAAACGTATTCTCCGTTGAGATATTGCAGCCGCTGCTGTGTCCAGGCCCAGGAGCCTTAGCACTGTGCTGTGATGTCACTCAATACCACTGACATCACTAGGTGTAAACAACATCTCTCCTTTGCTGTGTATGTGACTATGGAGCTGTTTGGTGATGTCGTCTATTATGGCCTTCATAGAAGCAACAGGAGATTGTTGCATCCATCTAGAACCCTCAGAACTACAGTGCTATGATGTCACTCACTTCCACAGGCCTTGCAGAGTGTAAACAACAACAACCCAGCTTTGTTGTGTATGTAACCATAGGGATTTGTGATGTCACCTAGAACCTTCACAGCAGCGACAGCTTTATGAGGAGCATCAGCACTGCTCTGCCTGAGCAGAACCATCACCGCCATAGGTTGTCAAATAACCCGGATTTAACCCACACAGGTAAGTCCAATGGGGTGCAGGCATGTCCTCTATGCTTACAGCTTCCCGTGGGTGTTGGTTTGATACCGTTTGGGGACAGCCAAGGAGGCATCTGCAGGCAACAAAGGTAGGTGTGTGCTTGTGTGTGTGTTTCCTATGCAGATCCTAAGCCCAGTGTCACATGCAAGTAGGAGGAGTAAGAAGGGTTCCTGGCAAATCCGGGTTATGGATTGCATTTAAAAAGGCCCCGTGGGAGTGCAATGGGCCCCTGTCTTGCTGCTTAGCAATAATGGTATGGGTTTAGGTTCTGCTGTGTGTACTGGTGGTTGACTGCCCCCCAGCCCAGAGTGTGCATGGAAAATTGTCTGGCAGCCTCCCTGACAGCAAGCAGTGATAGTGCCCATGAAGGGGACCTTGTTGGGCCCGCCCCTTTCACGGTTATCGCTTCTCGGCCTTTTGGCTAAGATCAAGTGTAGTATCTGTTCTTATCAGTTTTCATGCTGGTGGGGATGGGTGCTGCATGGAGGATGCAGGTGTACCAGGGCTTTCCGGGGCTGGTTCTGAGGAATCAGCTCGACGGCTGCCCCGATGTGACCTGTTCCCTCCGGGTCTCGCCATGAGGCTGAGAGGGTCTAGAGCCGAGGTACTTTTGTGCCTCGGGGAGTGGTGACCCCGAGGTGCCGAAACTCACTGGGAGAATAGGCTCACTGAGTTGAAGCACGGGCACCATAATCTCTTCACCTTGTGGCACTCACCTCTTGATTCCCGGCCTTCTGGCTAGGATCAGAGAAATTTTTATAGATCCGGCCGGATGTCCGGGCAGTATATCTGCACACATTCACTTATTTATTTATTTTTTTGTCTCATTGTGTCACTTTTTGCGTGTTGTGTGTTCACAGGATTTGTCAGGATGCGGTAGCCCTTCTGGGTGTCCCTCCTGGCGGTCTAGGGGAGGTGTGTGTGGCCATTAGGTTCCGCACCTCCCTGCAAACACCCCGGGTACCCCTGCTTTGGCAGGGTACCTACCGTAATCGGCTCTGCGGGCAGATACCTTGGCCAACGCCAAGGGGGATGCCGGGAGCATTTGTGGTCCCCTAGTAGCTTTGGCGAAAAGGGACATCGAACCTGGAACCTCGCAGGTACCTTTTGGTCCGGAGGCGAAGGGTAAGGTTTGTTGGGGGGCCTCTCTCCTATCGGAGAAGGGCTTGCGATAGACCGCATCCTTTGTGCACGTTTTTTTTTAGTGTAACACGTTTGCACTTTTTCTTGCACTTTGGGTGAATCGAAAGCACGCTCCTCGGCTTTAAAAAAAAAAAAAAAAAAAAAAAAATATGTTCTTATCAGTTTAATATCTGATACGTCCCCTATCTGGGGACCATATATTAAATGGATTTTTGAGAACGGGGGCCGATTTCGAAGCTTGCTTCCGTCGCCCTATGCATTGACCCGATATGGCAGTATCTTCGGGTACAGTGCACCACCCCCTTACAGGGTTAAAAAGAAAGATTCCTACTTTCATTGCTACCTGCTTGCTGGCTAGCCAGCTAGCCAGCCCTGTGGGCCTTGCTGCTGCAGCCAAAAAACAAAAGGTGGTGCTGCTGCTGCTGCTTCTGCTGCTTCTGCTTGTGTCTGGCCGCTGTTGGAGCGTCCAGGCACAGGACTTCTGCTGCTGCTGACTAAATGGCCTCCTTAATTGGATCATTTGAGTAGCCAGCACACCTGTGCAGGTAGGGCATGACATGATAGGCAGCTGCCTTGATAGCGGGTGGGTGCTGAATGTTCCTAATTGACAAAATAAGATTAATGCTTATGAAGAAATATAAAATCTCATCCCTTCCCCAATATCGCGCCACACCCCTACCCCTTAATTCCCTGGTTGAACTTGATGGACATATGTCTTTTTTCGACCGTACTAACTATGTAACTATGTAACATAACATGGGGGGGGGGGGGGGGGGGGTCTCCTGGCTGTTCACACAGGTGTGTCATTGCTGTACATTGACCATGCATTGCTTCTGTGGTATTGCAAAGGCAAAGACAAATGCTTCCAGCCATCCATTGCACTAATGGATTGGTCATCAGCTGGCTGTCTATGTCCCGCATCAATATAGACCAAAGTACAGAGGGTTAGGCTATGCTATTGTGCACCTACCTGATGCATCAGAAGGTGCGAGGCCCTTGCTAAATTCTGTGCACAGACTTTGAGATCTATACTTTAGACTGTATCTAAACCTGCTCCAACATGGACTGACATTCTGGCCTACTTTCAGCCGATGCGACTTGTCTGTCGCTGAACAGTCGCTTTTTATGTATTCAGCACCTATGTATAATGTTGTAAAAATGCTCTAGAAGCTAAAGTCGCAGAAATGTCACACATATTTGGCCTGCAACTTTCTGTGCGACAAATTCAGACAGGAAAAATCAGTATAAATCCTTAGAAAATTATCCCCCAGTGTCTCCATCTGCTGGCGGTATTGAATAAGCATTGCTGCACTGATGGGGTATGCATTAGACGAAAAAAAAGAAGAAAAAGAAGAATAATACGCCCAGAAAAGAGGCGAAAAGGAGAAAAACGTAAAAAAACGTGAAAAAAAAGTAAGAGGAAGAGAAGGGAAAAAAAGGTGGAAATGGGTTTAAAAGTGATTTCGGCGGAGAAATATATATATATATATATATATATATATATATATATATATATACGCGCACACACACACATATATATAAACGTATTCTCCGTTGAGATATTGCAGCCGCTGCTGTGTCCAGGCCCAGGAGCCTTAGCACTGTGCTGTGATGTCACTCAATACCACTGACATCACTAGGTGTAAACAACATCTCTCCTTTGCTGTGTATGTGACTATGGAGCTGTTTGGTGATGTCGTCTATTATGGCCTTCATAGAAGCAACAGGAGATTGTTGCATCCATCTAGAACCCTCAGAACTACAGTGCTATGATGTCACTCACTTCCACAGGCCTTGCAGAGTGTAAACAACAACAACCCAGCTTTGTTGTGTATGTAACCATAGGGATTTGTGATGTCACCTAGAACCTTCACAGCAGCGACAGCTTTATGAGGAGCATCAGCACTGCTCTGCCTGAGCAGAACCATCACCGCCATAGGTTGTCAAATAACCCGGATTTAACCCACACAGGTAAGTCCAATGGGGTGCAGGCATGTCCTCTATGCTTACAGCTTCCCGTGGGTGTTGGTTTGATACCGTTTGGGGACAGCCAAGGAGGCATCTGCAGGCAACAAAGGTAGGTGTGTGCTTGTGTGTGTGTTTCCTATGCAGATCCTAAGCCCAGTGTCACATGCAAGTAGGAGGAGTAAGAAGGGTTCCTGGCAAATCCGGGTTATGGATTGCATTTAAAAAGGCCCCGTGGGAGTGCAATGGGCCCCTGTCTTGCTGCTTAGCAATAATGGTATGGGTTTAGGTTCTGCTGTGTGTACTGGTGGTTGACTGCCCCCCAGCCCAGAGTGTGCATGGAAAATTGTCTGGCAGCCTCCCTGACAGCAAGCAGTGATAGTGCCCATGAAGGGGACCTTGTTGGGCCCGCCCCTTTCACGGTTATCGCTTCTCGGCCTTTTGGCTAAGATCAAGTGTAGTATCTGTTCTTATCAGTTTAATATCTGATACGTCCCCTATCTGGGGACCATATATTAAATGGATTTTTGAGAACGGGGGCCGATTTCGAAGCTTGCTTCCGTCGCCCTATGCATTGACCCGATATGGCAGTATCTTCGGGTACAGTGCACCACCCCCTTACAGGGTTAAAAAGAAAGATTCCTACTTTCATTGCTACCTGCTTGCTGGCTAGCCAGCTAGCCAGCCCTGTGGGCCTTGCTGCTGCAGCCAAAAAACAAAAGGTGGTGCTGCTGCTTCTGCTGCTTCTGCTTGTGTCTGGCCGCTGTTGGAGCGTCCAGGCACAGGACTTCTGCTGCTGCTGACTAAATGGCCTCCTTAATTGGATCATTTGAGTAGCCAGCACACCTGTGCAGGTAGGGCATGACATGATAGGCAGCTGCCTTGATAGCGGGTGGGTGCTGAATGTTCCTAATTGACAAAATAAGATTAATGCTTATGAAGAAATATAAAATCTCATCCCTTCCCCAATATCGCGCCACACCCCTACCCCTTAATTCCCTGGTTGAACTTGATGGACATATGTCTTTTTTCGACCGTACTAACTATGTAACTATGTAACATAACATGGGGGGGGGGGGGGGGGGGGTCTCCTGGCTGTTCACACAGGTGTGTCATTGCTGTACATTGACCATGCATTGCTTCTGTGGTATTGCAAAGGCAAAGACAAATGCTTCCAGCCATCCATTGCACTAATGGATTGGTCATCAGCTGGCTGTCTATGTCCCGCATCAATATAGACCAAAGTACAGAGGGTTAGGCTATGCTATTGTGCACCTACCTGATGCATCAGAAGGTGCGAGGCCCTTGCTAAATTCTGTGCACAGACTTTGAGATCTATACTTTAGACTGTATCTAAACCTGCTCCAACATGGACTGACATTCTGGCCTACTTTCAGCCGATGCGACTTGTCTGTCGCTGAACAGTCGCTTTTTATGTATTCAGCACCTATGTATAATGTTGTAAAAATGCTCTAGAAGCTAAAGTCGCAGAAATGTCACACATATTTGGCCTGCAACTTTCTGTGCGACAAATTCAGACAGGAAAAATCAGTATAAATCCTTAGAAAATTATCCCCCAGTGTCTCCATCTGCTGGCGGTATTGAATAAGCATTGCTGCACTGATGGGGTATGCATTAGACGAAAAAAAAGAAGAAAAAGAAGAATAATACGCCCAGAAAAGAGGCGAAAAGGAGAAAAACGTAAAAAAACGTGAAAAAAAAGTAAGAGGAAGAGAAGGGAAAAAAAGGTGGAAATGGGTTTAAAAGTGATTTCGGCGGAGAAATATATATATATATATATATATATATATATATATATATATACGCGCACACACACACATATATATAAACGTATTCTCCGTTGAGATATTGCAGCCGCTGCTGTGTCCAGGCCCAGGAGCCTTAGCACTGTGCTGTGATGTCACTCAATACCACTGACATCACTAGGTGTAAACAACATCTCTCCTTTGCTGTGTATGTGACTATGGAGCTGTTTGGTGATGTCGTCTATTATGGCCTTCATAGAAGCAACAGGAGATTGTTGCATCCATCTAGAACCCTCAGAACTACAGTGCTATGATGTCACTCACTTCCACAGGCCTTGCAGAGTGTAAACAACAACAACCCAGCTTTGTTGTGTATGTAACCATAGGGATTTGTGATGTCACCTAGAACCTTCACAGCAGCGACAGCTTTATGAGGAGCATCAGCACTGCTCTGCCTGAGCAGAACCATCACCGCCATAGGTTGTCAAATAACCCGGATTTAACCCACACAGGTAAGTCCAGTGGGGTGCAGGCATGTCCTCTATGCTTACAGCTTCCCGTGGGTGTTGGTTTGATACCGTTTGGGGACAGCCAAGGAGGCATCTGCAGGCAACAAAGGTAGGTGTGTGCTTGTGTGTGTGTTTCCTATGCAGATCCTAAGCCCAGTGTCACATGCAAGTAGGAGGAGTAAGAAGGGTTCCTGGCAAATCCGGGTTATGGATTGCATTTAAAAAGGCCCCGTGGGAGTGCAATGGGCCCCTGTCTTGCTGCTTAGCAATAATGGTATGGGTTTAGGTTCTGCTGTGTGTACTGGTGGTTGACTGCCCCCCAGCCCAGAGTGTGCATGGAAAATTGTCTGGCAGCCTCCCTGACAGCAAGCAGTGATAGTGCCCATGAAGGGGACCTTGTTGGGCCCGCCCCTTTCACGGTTATCGCTTCTCGGCCTTTTGGCTAAGATCAAGTGTAGTATCTGTTCTTATCAGTTTAATATCTGATACGTCCCCTATCTGGGGACCATATATTAAATGGATTTTTGAGAACGGGGGCCGATTTCGAAGCTTGCTTCCGTCGCCCTATGCATTGACCCGATATGGCAGTATCTTCGGGTACAGTGCACCACCCCCTTACAGGGTTAAAAAGAAAGATTCCTACTTTCATTGCTACCTGCTTGCTGGCTAGCCAGCTAGCCAGCCCTGTGGGCCTTGCTGCTGCAGCCAAAAAACAAAAGGTGGTGCTGCTGCTGCTGCTTCTGCTGCTTCTGCTTGTGTCTGGCCGCTGTTGGAGCGTCCAGGCACAGGACTTCTGCTGCTGCTGACTAAATGGCCTCCTTAATTGGATCATTTGAGTAGCCAGCACACCTGTGCAGGTAGGGCATGACATGATAGGCAGCTGCCTTGATAGCGGGTGGGTGCTGAATGTTCCTAATTGACAAAATAAGATTAATGCTTATGAAGAAATATAAAATCTCATCCCTTCCCCAATATCGCGCCACACCCCTACCCCTTAATTCCCTGGTTGAACTTGATGGACATATGTCTTTTTTCGACCGTACTAACTATGTAACTATGTAACATAACATGGGGGGGGGGGGGGGGGGGGGGTCTCCTGGCTGTTCACACAGGTGTGTCATTGCTGTACATTGACCATGCATTGCTTCTGTGGTATTGCAAAGGCAAAGACAAATGCTTCCAGCCATCCATTGCACTAATGGATTGGTCATCAGCTGGCTGTCTATGTCCCGCATCAATATAGACCAAAGTACAGAGGGTTAGGCTATGCTATTGTGCACCTACCTGATGCATCAGAAGGTGCGAGGCCCTTGCTAAATTCTGTGCACAGACTTTGAGATCTATACTTTAGACTGTATCTAAACCTGCTCCAACATGGACTGACATTCTGGCCTACTTTCAGCCGATGCGACTTGTCTGTCGCTGAACAGTCGCTTTTTATGTATTCAGCACCTATGTATAATGTTGTAAAAATGCTCTAGAAGCTAAAGTCGCAGAAATGTCACACATATTTGGCCTGCAACTTTCTGTGCGACAAATTCAGACAGGAAAAATCAGTATAAATCCTTAGAAAATTATCCCCCAGTGTCTCCATCTGCTGGCGGTATTGAATAAGCATTGCTGCACTGATGGGGTATGCATTAGACGAAAAAAAAGAAGAAAAAGAAGAATAATACGCCCAGAAAAGAGGCGAAAAGGAGAAAAACGTAAAAAAACGTGAAAAAAAAGTAAGAGGAAGAGAAGGGAAAAAAAGGTGGAAATGGGTTTAAAAGTGATTTCGGCGGAGAAATATATATATATATATATATATATATATATATATATATATATATATATACGCGCACACACACACATATATATAAACGTATTCTCCGTTGAGATATTGCAGCCGCTGCTGTGTCCAGGCCCAGGAGCCTTAGCACTGTGCTGTGATGTCACTCAATACCACTGACATCACTAGGTGTAAACAACATCTCTCCTTTGCTGTGTATGTGACTATGGAGCTGTTTGGTGATGTCGTCTATTATGGCCTTCATAGAAGCAACAGGAGATTGTTGCATCCATCTAGAACCCTCAGAACTACAGTGCTATGATGTCACTCACTTCCACAGGCCTTGCAGAGTGTAAACAACAACAACCCAGCTTTGTTGTGTATGTAACCATAGGGATTTGTGATGTCACCTAGAACCTTCACAGCAGCGACAGCTTTATGAGGAGCATCAGCACTGCTCTGCCTGAGCAGAACCATCACCGCCATAGGTTGTCAAATAACCCGGATTTAACCCACACAGGTAAGTCCAATGGGGTGCAGGCATGTCCTCTATGCTTACAGCTTCCCGTGGGTGTTGGTTTGATACCGTTTGGGGACAGCCAAGGAGGCATCTGCAGGCAACAAAGGTAGGTGTGTGCTTGTGTGTGTGTTTCCTATGCAGATCCTAAGCCCAGTGTCACATGCAAGTAGGAGGAGTAAGAAGGGTTCCTGGCAAATCCGGGTTATGGATTGCATTTAAAAAGGCCCCGTGGGAGTGCAATGGGCCCCTGTCTTGCTGCTTAGCAATAATGGTATGGGTTTAGGTTCTGCTGTGTGTACTGGTGGTTGACTGCCCCCCAGCCCAGAGTGTGCATGGAAAATTGTCTGGCAGCCTCCCTGACAGCAAGCAGTGATAGTGCCCATGAAGGGGACCTTGTTGGGCCCGCCCCTTTCACGGTTATCGCTTCTCGGCCTTTTGGCTAAGATCAAGTGTAGTATCTGTTCTTATCAGTTTAATATCTGATACGTCCCCTATCTGGGGACCATATATTAAATGGATTTTTGAGAACGGGGGCCGATTTCGAAGCTTGCTTCCGTCGCCCTATGCATTGACCCGATATGGCAGTATCTTCGGGTACAGTGCACCACCCCCTTACAGGGTTAAAAAGAAAGATTCCTACTTTCATTGCTACCTGCTTGCTGGCTAGCCAGCTAGCCAGCCCTGTGGGCCTTGCTGCTGCAGCCAAAAAACAAAAGGTGGTGCTGCTGCTGCTGCTTCTGCTGCTTCTGCTGCTTCTGCTTGTGTCTGGCCGCTGTTGGAGCGTCCAGGCACAGGACTTCTGCTGCTGCTGACTAAATGGCCTCCTTAATTGGATCATTTGAGTAGCCAGCACACCTGTGCAGGTAGGGCATGACATGATAGGCAGCTGCCTTGATAGCGGGTGGGTGCTGAATGTTCCTAATTGACAAAATAAGATTAATGCTTATGAAGAAATATAAAATCTCATCCCTTCCCCAATATCGCGCCACACCCCTAACCCTTAATTCCCTGGTTGAACTTGATGGACATATGTCTTTTTTCGACCGTACTAACTATGTAACTATGTAACATAACATGGGGGGGGGGGGGGGGGTCTCCTGGCTGTTCACACAGGTGTGTCATTGCTGTACATTGACCATGCATTGCTTCTGTGGTATTGCAAAGGCAAAGACAAATGCTTCCAGCCATCCATTGCACTAATGGATTGGTCATCAGCTGGCTGTCTATGTCCCGCATCAATATAGACCAAAGTACAGAGGGTTAGGCTATGCTATTGTGCACCTACCTGATGCATCAGAAGGTGCGAGGCCCTTGCTAAATTCTGTGCACAGACTTTGAGATCTATACTTTAGACTGTATCTAAACCTGCTCCAACATGGACTGACATTCTGGCCTACTTTCAGCCGATGCGACTTGTCTGTCGCTGAACAGTCGCTTTTTATGTATTCAGCACCTATGTATAATGTTGTAAAAATGCTCTAGAAGCTAAAGTCGCAGAAATGTCACACATATTTGGCCTGCAACTTTCTGTGCGACAAATTCAGACAGGAAAAATCAGTATAAATCCTTAGAAAATTATCCCCCAGTGTCTCCATCTGCTGGCGGTATTGAATAAGCATTGCTGCACTGATGGGGTATGCATTAGACGAAAAAAAAGAAGAAAAAGAAGAATAATACGCCCAGAAAAGAGGCGAAAAGGAGAAAAACGTAAAAAAACGTGAAAAAAAAGTAAGAGGAAGAGAAGGGAAAAAAAGGTGGAAATGGGTTTAAAAGTGATTTCGGCGGAGAAATATATATATATATATATATATATATATATATATATATATATATATATATATATACATATACGCGCACACACACACATATATATAAACGTATTCTCCGTTGAGATATTGCAGCCGCTGCTGTGTCCAGGCCCAGGAGCCTTAGCACTGTGCTGTGATGTCACTCAATACCACTGACATCACTAGGTGTAAACAACATCTCTCCTTTGCTGTGTATGTGACTATGGAGCTGTTTGGTGATGTCGTCTATTATGGCCTTCATAGAAGCAACAGGAGATTGTTGCATCCATCTAGAACCCTCAGAACTACAGTGCTATGATGTCACTCACTTCCACAGGCCTTGCAGAGTGTAAACAACAACAACCCAGCTTTGTTGTGTATGTAACCATAGGGATTTGTGATGTCACCTAGAACCTTCACAGCAGCGACAGCTTTATGAGGAGCATCAGCACTGCTCTGCCTGAGCAGAACCATCACCGCCATAGGTTGTCAAATAACCCGGATTTAACCCACACAGGTAAGTCCAATGGGGTGCAGGCATGTCCTCTATGCTTACAGCTTCCCGTGGGTGTTGGTTTGATACCGTTTGGGGACAGCCAAGGAGGCATCTGCAGGCAACAAAGGTAGGTGTGTGCTTGTGTGTGTGTTTCCTATGCAGATCCTAAGCCCAGTGTCACATGCAAGTAGGAGGAGTAAGAAGGGTTCCTGGCAAATCCGGGTTATGGATTGCATTTAAAAAGGCCCCGTGGGAGTGCAATGGGCCCCTGTCTTGCTGCTTAGCAATAATGGTATGGGTTTAGGTTCTGCTGTGTGTACTGGTGGTTGACTGCCCCCCAGCCCAGAGTGTGCATGGAAAATTGTCTGGCAGCCTCCCTGACAGCAAGCAGTGATAGTGCCCATGAAGGGGACCTTGTTGGGCCCGCCCCTTTCACGGTTATCGCTTCTCGGCCTTTTGGCTAAGATCAAGTGTAGTATCTGTTCTTATCAATACGTCCCCTATCTGGGGACCATATATTAAATGGATTTTTGAGAACGGGGGCCGATTTCGAAGCTTGCTTCCGTCGCCCTATGCATTGACCCGATATGGCAGTATCTTCGGGTACAGTGCACCACCCCCTTACAGGGTTAAAAAGAAAGATTCCTACTTTCATTGCTACCTGCTTGCTGGCTAGCCAGCTAGCCAGCCCTGTGGGCCTTGCTGCTGCAGCCAAAAAACAAAAGGTGGTGCTGCTGCTGCTGCTTCTGCTGCTTCTGCTTGTGTCTGGCCGCTGTTGGAGCGTCCAGGCACAGGACTTCTGCTGCTGCTGACTAAATGGCCTCCTTAATTGGATCATTTGAGTAGCCAGCACACCTGTGCAGGTAGGGCATGACATGATAGGCAGCTGCCTTGATAGCGGGTGGGTGCTGAATGTTCCTAATTGACAAAATAAGATTAATGCTTATGAAGAAATATAAAATCTCATCCCTTCCCCAATATCGCGCCACACCCCTACCCCTTAATTCCCTGGTTGAACTTGATGGACATATGTCTTTTTTCGACCGTACTAACTATGTAACTATGTAACATAACATGGGGGGGGGGGGGGGGGGTCTCCTGGCTGTTCACACAGGTGTGTCATTGCTGTACATTGACCATGCATTGCTTCTGTGGTATTGCAAAGGCAAAGACAAATGCTTCCAGCCATCCATTGCACTAATGGATTGGTCATCAGCTGGCTGTCTATGTCCCGCATCAATATAGACCAAAGTACAGAGGGTTAGGCTATGCTATTGTGCACCTACCTGATGCATCAGAAGGTGCGAGGCCCTTGCTAAATTCTGTGCACAGACTTTGAGATCTATACTTTAGACTGTATCTAAACCTGCTCCAACATGGACTGACATTCTGGCCTACTTTCAGCCGATGCGACGTGTCTGTCGCTGAACAGTCGCTTTTTATGTATTCAGCACCTATGTATAATGTTGTAAAAATGCTCTAGAAGCTAAAGTCGCAGAAATGTCACACATATTTGGCCTGCAACTTTCTGTGCGACAAATTCAGACAGGAAAAATCAGTATAAATCCTTAGAAAATTATCCCCCAGTGTCTCCATCTGCTGGCGGTATTGAATAAGCATTGCTGCACTGATGGGGTATGCATTAGACGAAAAAAAAGAAGAAAAAGAAGAATAATACGCCCAGAAAAGAGGCGAAAAGGAGAAAAACGTAAAAAAACGTGAAAAAAAAGTAAGAGGAAGAGAAGGGAAAAAAAGGTGGAAATGGGTTTAAAAGTGATTTCGGCGGAGAAATATATATATATATATATATATATATATATATATATATATATACGCGCACACACACACATATATATAAACGTATTCTCCGTTGAGATATTGCAGCCGCTGCTGTGTCCAGGCCCAGGAGCCTTAGCACTGTGCTGTGATGTCACTCAATACCACTGACATCACTAGGTGTAAACAACATCTCTCCTTTGCTGTGTATGTGACTATGGAGCTGTTTGGTGATGTCGTCTATTATGGCCTTCATAGAAGCAACAGGAGATTGTTGCATCCATCTAGAACCCTCAGAACTACAGTGCTATGATGTCACTCACTTCCACAGGCCTTGCAGAGTGTAAACAACAACAACCCAGCTTTGTTGTGTATGTAACCATAGGGATTTGTGATGTCACCTAGAACCTTCACAGCAGCGACAGCTTTATGAGGAGCATCAGCACTGCTCTGCCTGAGCAGAACCATCACCGCCATAGGTTGTCAAATAACCCGGATTTAACCCACACAGGTAAGTCCAATGGGGTGCAGGCATGTCCTCTATGCTTACAGCTTCCCGTGGGTGTTGGTTTGATACCGTTTGGGGACAGCCAAGGAGGCATCTGCAGGCAACAAAGGTAGGTGTGTGCTTGTGTGTGTGTTTCCTATGCAGATCCTAAGCCCAGTGTCACATGCAAGTAGGAGGAGTAAGAAGGGTTCCTGGCAAATCCGGGTTATGGATTGCATTTAAAAAGGCCCCGTGGGAGTGCAATGGGCCCCTGTCTTGCTGCTTAGCAATAATGGTATGGGTTTAGGTTCTGCTGTGTGTACTGGTGGTTGACTGCCCCCCAGCCCAGAGTGTGCATGGAAAATTGTCTGGCAGCCTCCCTGACAGCAAGCAGTGATAGTGCCCATGAAGGGGACCTTGTTGGGCCCGCCCCTTTCACGGTTATCGCTTCTCGGCCTTTTGGCTAAGATCAAGTGTAGTATCTGTTCTTATCAGTTTAATATCTGATACGTCCCCTATCTGGGGACCATATATTAAATGGATTTTTGAGAACGGGGGCCGATTTCGAAGCTTGCTTCCGTCGCCCTATGCATTGACCCGATATGGCAGTATCTTCGGGTACAGTGCACCACCCCCTTACAGGGTTAAAAAGAAAGATTCCTACTTTCATTGCTACCTGCTTGCTGGCTAGCCAGCTAGCCAGCCCTGTGGGCCTTGCTGCTGCAGCCAAAAAACAAAAGGTGGTGCTGCTGCTGCTGCTTCTGCTGCTTCTGCTTGTGTCTGGCCGCTGTTGGAGCGTCCAGGCACAGGACTTCTGCTGCTGCTGACTAAATGGCCTCCTTAATTGGATCATTTGAGTAGCCAGCACACCTGTGCAGGTAGGGCATGACATGATAGGCAGCTGCCTTGATAGCGGGTGGGTGCTGAATGTTCCTAATTGACAAAATAAGATTAATGCTTATGAAGAAATATAAAATCTCATCCCTTCCCCAATATCGCGCCACACCCCTACCCCTTAATTCCCTGGTTGAACTTGATGGACATATGTCTTTTTTCGACCGTACTAACTATGTAACTATGTAACATAACATGGGGGGGGGGGGGGGGGTCTCCTGGCTGTTCACACAGGTGTGTCATTGCTGTACATTGACCATGCATTGCTTCTGTGGTATTGCAAAGGCAAAGACAAATGCTTCCAGCCATCCATTGCACTAATGGATTGGTCATCAGCTGGCTGTCTATGTCCCGCATCAATATAGACCAAAGTACAGAGGGTTAGGCTATGCTATTGTGCACCTACCTGATGCATCAGAAGGTGCGAGGCCCTTGCTAAATTCTGTGCACAGACTTTGAGATCTATACTTTAGACTGTATCTAAACCTGCTCCAACATGGACTGACATTCTGGCCTACTTTCAGCCGATGCGACTTGTCTGTCGCTGAACAGTCGCTTTTTATGTATTCAGCACCTATGTATAATGTTGTAAAAATGCTCTAGAAGCTAAAGTCGCAGAAATGTCACACATATTTGGCCTGCAACTTTCTGTGCGACAAATTCAGACAGGAAAAATCAGTATAAATCCTTAGAAAATTATCCCCCAGTGTCTCCATCTGCTGGCGGTATTGAATAAGCATTGCTGCACTGATGGGGTATGCATTAGACGAAAAAAAAGAAGAAAAAGAAGAATAATACGCCCAGAAAAGAGGCGAAAAGGAGAAAAACGTAAAAAAACGTGAAAAAAAAGTAAGAGGAAGAGAAGGGAAAAAAAGGTGGAAATGGGTTTAAAAGTGATTTCGGCGGAGAAATATATATATATATATATATATATATATATATATATATATATACGCGCACACACACACATATATATAAACGTATTCTCCGTTGAGATATTGCAGCCGCTGCTGTGTCCAGGCCCAGGAGCCTTAGCACTGTGCTGTGATGTCACTCAATACCACTGACATCACTAGGTGTAAACAACATCTCTCCTTTGCTGTGTATGTGACTATGGAGCTGTTTGGTGATGTCGTCTATTATGGCCTTCATAGAAGCAACAGGAGATTGTTGCATCCATCTAGAACCCTCAGAACTACAGTGCTATGATGTCACTCACTTCCACAGGCCTTGCAGAGTGTAAACAACAACAACCCAGCTTTGTTGTGTATGTAACCATAGGGATTTGTGATGTCACCTAGAACCTTCACAGCAGCGACAGCTTTATGAGGAGCATCAGCACTGCTCTGCCTGAGCAGAACCATCACCGCCATAGGTTGTCAAATAACCCGGATTTAACCCACACAGGTAAGTCCAATGGGGTGCAGGCATGTCCTCTATGCTTACAGCTTCCCGTGGGTGTTGGTTTGATACCGTTTGGGGACAGCCAAGGAGGCATCTGCAGGCAACAAAGGTAGGTGTGTGCTTGTGTGTGTGTTTCCTATGCAGATCCTAAGCCCAGTGTCACATGCAAGTAGGAGGAGTAAGAAGGGTTCCTGGCAAATCCGGGTTATGGATTGCATTTAAAAAGGCCCCGTGGGAGTGCAATGGCCGTGGGAGTGCAATGGGCCCTGTCTTGCTGCTTAGCAATAATGGTATGGGTTTAGGTTCTGCTGTGTGTACTGGTGGTTGACTGCCCCCCAGCCCCAGAGTGTGCATGGAAAATTGTCTGGCAGCCTCCCTGACAGCAAGCAGTGATAGTGCCCATGAAGGGGACCTTGTTGGGCCCGCCCCTTTCACGGTTATCGCTTCTCGGCCTTTTGGCTAAGATCAAGTGTAGTATCTGTTCTTATCAGTTTAATATCTGATACGTCCCCTATCTGGGGACCATATATTAAATGGATTTTTGAGAACGGGGGCCGATTTCGAAGCTTGCTTCCGTCGCCCTATGCATTGACCCGATATGGCAGTATCTTCGGGTACAGTGCACCACCCCCTTACAGGGTTAAAAAGAAAGATTCCTACTTTCATTGCTACCTGCTTGCTGGCTAGCCAGCTAGCCAGCCCTGTGGGCCTTGCTGCTGCAGCCAAAAAACAAAAAGGTGGTGCTGCTGCTGCTGCTTCTGCTGCTTCTGCTTGTGTCTGGCCGCTGTTGGAGCGTCCAGGCACAGGACTTCTGCTGCTGCTGACTAAATGGCCTCCTTAATTGGATCATTTGGAGTAGCCAGCACACCTGTGCAGGTAGGGGCATGACATGATAGGCATCTGCCTTGATAGCGGGTGGGTGCTGAATGTTCCTAATTGACAAAATAAGATTAATGCTTATGAAGAAATATAAAATCTCATCCCTTCCCCAATATCGCGCCACACCCCTACCCCTTAATTCCCTGGTTGAACTTGATGGACATATGTCTTTTTTCGACCGTACTAACTATGTAACTATGTAACATAACATGGGGGGGGGGGGGGGGGGTCTCCTGGCTGTTCACACAGGTGTGTCATTGCTGTACATTGACCATGCATTGCTTCTGTGGTACTGCAAAGGCAAAGACAAATGCTTCCAGCCATCCATTGCTACTAATGGATTGGTCATCAGCTGGCTGTCTATGTCCCGCATCAATATAGACCAAAGTACAGAGGGTTAGGCTATGCTATTGTGCACCTACCTGATGCATCAGAAGGTGCGAGGCCCTTGCTAAATTCTGTGGCACAGACTTTGAGATCTATACTTTAGACTGTATCTAAACCTGCTCCAACATGGACTGACATTCTGGCCTACTTTCAGCCGATGCGACTTGTCTTGTCGCTGAACAGTCGCTTTTTATGTATTCAGCACCTATGTATAATGTTGTAAAAATGCTCTAGAAGCTAAAGTCGCAGAAATGTCACACATATTTGGCCTGCAACTTCTGTGCGACAAATTCAGACAGGAAAAATCAGTATAAATCCTTAGAAAATTATCCCCCAGTGTCTCCATCCGCTGGCGGTATTGAATAAGCATTGCTGCACTGATGGGGTATGCATTAGACGAAAAAAAAGAAGAAAAAGAAGAATAATACGCCCAGAAAAGAGGCGAAAAGGAGAAAAACGTAAAAAAACGTGAAAAAAAAGTAAGAGGAAGAGAAGGGAAAAAAAGGTGAAATGGGTTTAAAAGTGATTTCGGCGGAGAAATATATATATATATATATATATATATATATATATTATATATATATATACGCGCACACACACACATATATATAAACGTATTCTCCGTTGAGATATTGCAGCCGCTGCTGTGTCCAGGCCCAGGAGCCTTAGCACTGTGCTGTGATGTCACTCAATACCACTGACATCACTAGGTGTAAACAACATCTCTCCTTTGCTGTGTATGTGACTATGGAGCTGTTTGGTGATGTCGTCTATTATGGCCTTCATAGAAGCAACAGGAGATTGTTGCATCCATCTAGAACCCTCAGAACTACAGTGCTATGATGTCACTCACTTCCACAGGCCTTGCAGAGTGTAAACAACAACAACCCAGCTTTGTTGTGTATGTAACCATAGGGATTTGTGATGTCACCTAGAACCTTCACTGCAGCGACAGCTTTATGAGGAGCATCAGCACTGCTCTGCCTGAGCAGAACCATCACCGCCATAGGTTGTCAAATAACCCGGATTAACCCACACAGGTAAGTCCAATGGGGTGCAGGCATGTCCTCTATGCTTACAGCTTCCCGTGGGTGTTGGTTTGATACCGTTTTGGGGACAGCCAAGGAGGCATCTGCAGGCAACAAAGGTAGGTGTGTGCTTGTGTGTGTGTTTCCTATGCAGATCCTAAGCCCAGTGTCACATGCAAGTAGGAGGAGTAAGAAGGGTTCCTGGCAAATCCGGGTTATGGATTGCATTTAAAAAGGCCCCGTGGGAGTGCAATGGGGCCCCTGTCTTGCTGCTTAGCAATAATGGTATGGGTTTAGGTTCTGCTGTGTGTACTGGTGGTTGACTGCCCCCCAGCCCAGAGTGTGCATGGAAAATTGTCTGGCAGCCTCCCTGACAGCAAGCAGTGATAGTGCCCATGAAGGGGACCTTGTTGGGCCCGCCCCTTTCACGGTTATCGCTTCTCGGCCTTTTGGCTAAGATCAAGTGTAGTATCTGTTCTTATCAGTTTAATATCTGATACGTCCCCTATCTGGGGACCATATATTAAATGGATTTTTGAGAACGGGGGGCCGATTTCGAAGCTTGCTTCCGTCGCCCTATGCATTGACCCGATATGGCAGTATCTTCGGGTACAGTGCACCACCCCCTTACAGGGTTAAAAAGAAAGATTCCTACTTTCATTGCTACCTGCTTGCATGGCTAGCCAGCTAGCCAGCCCTGTGGGCCTTGCTGCTGCAGCCAAAAAACAAAAGGTGGTGCTGCTGCTGCTGCTTCTGCTGCTTCTGCTTGTGTCTGGCCGCTGTTGGAGCGTCCAGGCAACAGGACTTCTGCTGCTGCTGACTAAATGGCCTCCTTAATTGGATCATTTGAGTAGCCAGCACACCTGTGCAGGTAGGGCATGACATGATAGGCATCTGCCTTGATAGAGGGTGGGTGCTGAATGTTTCCTAATTGACAAAATAAGATTAATGCTTATGAAGAAATATAAATCTCATCCCTTCCCCAATATCGCGCCCACACCCCTACCCCTTTATTCCCTGGTTGAACTTGATGGACATATGTCTTTTTTCGACCGTACTAACTATGTAACTATGTAACATAACATGGGGGGGGGGGGGGGGGGGGGGTCTCCTGGCTGTTCACACAGGTGTGTCATTGCTGTACATTGACCATGCATTGCCTTCTGTGGTACTGCAAAGGCAAAGATAAATGCTTCCAGCCATCCATTGCACTAATGGATTGGTCATCAGCTGGCTGTCTATGTCCCGCATCAATATAGACCAAGTACAGAGGGTTAGGCTATGCTATTGTGCACCTACCCTGATGCATCAGAAGGTGCGAGGCCTTGCTAAATTCCTGTGCACAGACTTTGAGATCTATACTTTAGACTGTATCTAAACCTGCACCAACATGGACTGACATTCTGGCCTACTTTCAGCCGATGCGACTTGTCTGTCGCTTGAACAGTCGCTTTTATGTATTCAGCACCTATGTATAATGTTGTAAAAATGCTCTAGAAGCTAAAGTCGCAGAAATGTCACACATATTTGGCCTGCAACTTTCTGTGCGACAAATTCAGACAGGAAAAATCAGTATAAATCCTTAGAAAATTATCCCCCAGTGTCTCCATCCGCTGGCGGTATTGAATAAGCATTGCTGCACTGATGGGGTATGCATTAGACGAAAAAAAAGAAGAAAAAGAAGAATAATACGCCCAGAAAAGAGGCGAAAAGGAGAAAAACGTAAAAAACGTGAAAAAAAAGTAAGAGGAAGAGAAGGGAAAAAAAGGTGGAAATGGGTTTAAAAGTGATTTCGGCGGAGAATATATATATATAGTATATATATATATATATATATATATATACGCGCACACACACACATATATATAAACGTATTCTCCGTTGAGATATTGCAGCCGCTGCTGTGTCCAGGCCAGGAGCCTTAGCACTGTGCTGTGATGTCACTCAATACCACTGACATCACTAGGTGTAAACAACATCTCTCCTTTGCTGTGTATGTGACTATGGAGCTGTTTGGTGATGTCGTCTATATGGCCTTCATAGAAGCAACAGGAGATTGTTGCATCCATCTAGAACCCTCAGAACTACAGTGCTATGATGTCACTCACTTCCACAGGCCTTGCAGAGTGTAAACAACAACAACCCAGCTTTGTTGTGTATGTAACCATAGGGATTTGTGATGTCACCTAGAACCTTCACAGCAGCGACAGCTTTATGAGGAGCATCAGCACTGCTCTGCCTGAGCAGAACCATCACCGCCATAGGTTGTCAAATAACCCGGATTTAACCCACACAGGTAAGTCAATGGGGTGCAGGCATGTCCTCTATGCTTACAGCTTCCCGTGGGTGTTGGTTTGATACCGTTTGGGGACAGCCAAGGAGGCATCTGCAGGCAACAAAGGTAGGTGTGTGCTTGTGTGTGTGTTTCCTATGCAGATCCTAAGCCCAGTGTCACATGCAAGTAGGAGGAGTAAGAAGGGTTCCTGGCAAATCCGGGTTATGGATTGCATTTAAAAAGGCCCCCGTGGGAGTGCAATGGGCCCCTGGTCTTGCTGCTTAGCAATAATGTATGGGTTTAGGTTCTGCTGTGTGTACTGGTGGTTGACTGCCCCCCAGCCCAGAGTGTGCATGGGAAAATTGTCTGGCAGCCTCCCTGACAGCAAGCAGTGATAGTGCCCATGAAGGGGACCTTGTTGGCCCGCCCCTTTCACGGTTATCGCTTCTCGGCCTTTTGGCTAAGATCAAGTGTAGTATCTGTGTTCTTATCAGTTTAATATCTGATACGTCCCCTATCTGGGGGACCATATATTAAATGGATTTTTGAGAACGGGGGCCGATTTCGAAGCTTGCTTCCGTCGCCCTATGCATTGACCCGATATAGGCAGTATCTTCGGGTACAGTGCACCACCCCCTTACAGGGTTAAAAAGAAAGATTCCTACTTTCATTGCTACCTGCTTGCTGGCTAGCCTAGCTAGCCAGCCCTGTGGGCCTTGCTGCTGCAGCCAAAAACAAAAGGTGGTGCTGCTGCTGCTGCTTCTGCTGCTTCTGCTTGTGTCCTGGCCGCTGTTGGAGCGTCCAGGCACAGGACTTCTGCTGCTGCTGACCTAAATGGCCTCCCTTAATTGGATCATTTGAGTAGCCAGCACACCTGTGCAGGTAGGGCATGACATGATAGGCAGCTGCCTTGATAGCGGGTGGGTGCTGAATGTTCCTAATTGACAAAATAAGATTAATGCTTATGAAGAAATATAAAATCTCATCCCTTCCCCAATATCGCGCCACACCCCTACCCCTTAATTCCCTGGTTGAACTTGATGGACATATGTCTTTTTTCGACCGTACTAACTATGTAACTATGTAACATAACATGGGGGGGGGGGGGGGGGTCTCCTGGCTGTTCACACAGGTGTGTCATACATTGACCATGCATTGCTTCTGTGGTATTGCAAAGGCAAAGACAAATGCTTCCAGCCATCCATTGCACTAATGGATTGGTCATCAGCTGGCTGTCTATGTCCCGCATCAATATAGACCAAAGTACAGAGGGTTAGGCTATGCTATTGTGCACCTACCTGATGCATCAGAAGGTGCGAGGCCCTTGCTAAATTCTGTGCACAGACTTTGAGATCTATACTTTAGACTGTATCTAAACCTGCTCCAACATGGACTGACATTCTGGCCTACTTTCAGCCGATGCGACTTGTCTGTCGCTGAACAGTCGCTTTTTATGTATTCAGCACCTATGTATAATGTTGTAAAAATGCTCTAGAAGCTAAAGTCGCAGAAATGTCACACATATTTGGCCTGCAACTTTCTGTGCGACAAATTCAGACAGGAAAAATCAGTATAAATCCTTAGAAAATTATCCCCCAGTGTCTCCATCTGCTGGCGGTATTGAATAAGCATTGCTGCACTGATGGGGTATGCATTAGACGAAAAAAAAGAAGAAAAAGAAGAATAATACGCCCAGAAAAGAGGCGAAAAGGAGAAAAACGTAAAAAAACGTGAAAAAAAAGTAAGAGGAAGAGAAGGGAAAAAAAGGTGGAAATGGGTTTAAAAGTGATTTCGGCGGAGAAATATATATATATATATATATATATATATATATATATATATATATATATACGCGCACACACACACATATATATAAACGTATTCTCCGTTGAGATATTGCAGCCGCTGCTGTGTCCAGGCCCAGGAGCCTTAGCACTGTGCTGTGATGTCACTCAATACCACTGACATCACTAGGTGTAAACAACATCTCTCCTTTGCTGTGTATGTGACTATGGAGCTGTTTGGTGATGTCGTCTATTATGGCCTTCATAGAAGCAACAGGAGATTGTTGCATCCATCTAGAACCCTCAGAACTACAGTGCTATGATGTCACTCACTTCCACAGGCCTTGCAGAGTGTAAACAACAACAACCCAGCTTTGTTGTGTATGTAACCATAGGGATTTGTGATGTCACCTAGAACCTTCACAGCAGCGACAGCTTTATGAGGAGCATCAGCACTGCTCTGCCTGAGCAGAACCATCACCGCCATAGGTTGTCAAATAACCCGGATTTAACCCACACAGGTAAGTCCAATGGGGTGCAGGCATGTCCTCTATGCTTACAGCTTCCCGTGGGTGTTGGTTTGATACCGTTTGGGGACAGCCAAGGAGGCATCTGCAGGCAACAAAGGTAGGTGTGTGCTTGTGTGTGTGTTTCCTATGCAGATCCTAAGCCCAGTGTCACATGCAAGTAGGAGGAGTAAGAAGGGTTCCTGGCAAATCCGGGTTATGGATTGCATTTAAAAAGGCCCCGTGGGAGTGCAATGGGCCCCTGTCTTGCTGCTTAGCAATAATGGTATGGGTTTAGGTTCTGCTGTGTGTACTGGTGGTTGACTGCCCCCCAGCCCAGAGTGTGCATGGAAAATTGTCTGGCAGCCTCCCTGACAGCAAGCAGTGATAGTGCCCATGAAGGGGACCTTGTTGGGCCCGCCCCTTTCACGGTTATCGCTTCTCGGCCTTTTGGCTAAGATCAAGTGTAGTATCTGTTCTTATCAGTTTAATATCTGATACGTCCCCTATCTGGGGACCATATATTAAATGGATTTTTGAGAACGGGGGCCGATTTCGAAGCTTGCTTCCGTCGCCCTATGCATTGACCCGATATGGCAGTATCTTCGGGTACAGTGCACCACCCCCTTACAGGGTTAAAAAGAAAGATTCCTACTTTCATTGCTACCTGCTTGCTGGCTAGCCAGCTAGCCAGCCCTGTGGGCCTTGCTGCTGCAGCCAAAAAACAAAAGGTGGTGCTGCTGCTGCTGCTTCTGCTGCTTCTGCTTGTGTCTGGCCGCTGTTGGAGCGTCCAGGCACAGGACTTCTGCTGCTGCTGACTAAATGGCCTCCTTAATTAAATCATTTGAGTAGCCAGCACACCTGTGCAGGTAGGGCATGACATGATAGGCAGCTGCCTTGATAGCGGGTGGGTGCTGAATGTTCCTAATTGACAAAATAAGATTAATGCTTATGAAGAAATATAAAATCTCATCCCTTCCCCAATATCGCGCCACACCCCTACCCCTTAATTCCCTGGTTGAACTTGATGGACATATGTCTTTTTTCGACCGTACTAACTATGTAACTATGTAACATAACATGGGGGGGGGGGGGGTCTCCTGGCTGTTCACACAGGTGTGTCATTGCTGTACATTGACCATGCATTGCTTCTGTGGTATTGCAAAGGCAAAGACAAATGCTTCCAGCCATCCATTGCACTAATGGATTGGTCATCAGCTGGCTGTCTATGTCCCGCATCAATATAGACCAAAGTACAGAGGGTTAGGCTATGCTATTGTGCACCTACCTGATGCATCAGAAGGTGCGAGGCCCTTGCTAAATTCTGTGCACAGACTTTGAGATCTATACTTTAGACTGTATCTAAACCTGCTCCAACATGGACTGACATTCTGGCCTACTTTCAGCCGATGCGACTTGTCTGTCGCTGAACAGTCGCTTTTTATGTATTCAGCACCTATGTATAATGTTGTAAAAATGCTCTAGAAGCTAAAGTCGCAGAAATGTCACACATATTTGGCCTGCAACTTTCTGTGCGACAAATTCAGACAGGAAAAATCAGTATAAATCCTTAGAAAATTATCCCCCAGTGTCTCCATCTGCTGGCGGTATTGAATAAGCATTGCTGCACTGATGGGGTATGCATTAGACGAAAAAAAAGAAGAAAAAGAAGAATAATACGCCCAGAAAAGAGGCGAAAAGGAGAAAAACGTAAAAAAACGTGAAAAAAAAGTAAGAGGAAGAGAAGGGAAAAAAAGGTGGAAATGGGTTTAAAAGTGATTTCGGCGGACAAATATATATATATATATATATATATATATATATATATATATGCGCACACACACACATATATATAAACGTATTCTCCGTTGAGATATTGCAGCCGCTGCTGTGTCCAGGCCCAGGAGCCTTAGCACTGTGCTGTGATGTCACTCAATACCACTGACATCACTAGGTGTAAACAACATCTCTCCTTTGCTGTGTATGTGACTATGGAGCTGTTTGGTGATGTCGTCTATTATGGCCTTCATAGAAGCAACAGGAGATTGTTGCATCCATCTAGAACCCTCAGAACTACAGTGCTATGATGTCACTCACTTCCACAGGCCTTGCAGAGTGTAAACAACAACAACCCAGCTTTGTTGTGTATGTAACCATAGGGATTTGTGATGTCACCTAGAACCTTCACAGCAGCGACAGCTTTATGAGGAGCATCAGCACTGCTCTGCCTGAGCAGAACCATCACCGCCATAGGTTGTCAAATAACCCGGATTTAACCCACACAGGTAAGTCCAATGGGGTGCAGGCATGTCCTCTATGCTTACAGCTTCCCGTGGGTGTTGGTTTGATACCGTTTGGGGACAGCCAAGGAGGCATCTGCAGGCAACAAAGGTAGGTGTGTGCTTGTGTGTGTGTTTCCTATGCAGATCCTAAGCCCAGTGTCACATGCAAGTAGGAGGAGTAAGAAGGGTTCCTGGCAAATCCGGGTTATGGATTGCATTTAAAAAGGCCCCGTGGGAGTGCAATGGGCCCCTGTCTTGCTGCTTAGCAATAATGGTATGGGTTTAGGTTCTGCTGTGTGTACTGGTGGTTGACTGCCCCCCAGCCCAGAGTGTGCATGGAAAATTGTCTGGCAGCCTCCCTGACAGCAAGCAGTGATAGTGCCCATGAAGGGGACCTTGTTGGGCCCGCCCCTTTCACGGTTATCGCTTCTCGGCCTTTTGGCTAAGATCAAGTGTAGTATCTGTTCTTATCAGTTTAATATCTGATACGTCCCCTATCTGGGGACCATATATTAAATGGATTTTTGAGAACGGGGGCCGATTTCGAAGCTTGCTTCCGTCGCCCTATGCATTGACCCGATATGGCAGTATCTTCGGGTACAGTGCACCACCCCCTTACAGGGTTAAAAAGAAAGATTCCTACTTTCATTGCTACCTGCTTGCTGGCTAGCCAGCTAGCCAGCCCTGTGGGCCTTGCTGCTGCAGCCAAAAAACAAAAGGTGGTGCTGCTGCTGCTGCTTCTGCTGCTTCTGCTTGTGTCTGGCCGCTGTTGGAGCGTCCAGGCACAGGACTTCTGCTGCTGCTGACTAAATGGCCTCCTTAATTGGATCATTTGAGTAGCCAGCACACCTGTGCAGGTAGGGCATGACATGATAGGCATCTGCCTTGATAGCGGGTGGGTGCTGAATGTTCCTAATTGACAAAATAAGATTAATGCTTATGAAGAAATATAAAATCTCATCCCTTCCCCAATATCGCGCCACACCCCTACCCCTTAATTCCCTGGTTGAACTTGATGGACATATGTCTTTTTTCGACCGTACTAACTATGTAACTATGTAACATAACATGGGGGGGGGGGGGGGGGGTCTCCTGGCTGTTCACACAGGTGTGTCATTGCTGTACATTGACCATGCATTGCTTCTGTGGTACTGCAAAGGCAAAGACAAATGCTTCCAGCCATCCATTGCACTAATGGATTGGTCATCAGCTGGCTGTCTATGTCCCGCATCAATATAGACCAAAGTACAGAGGGTTAGGCTATGCTATTGTGCACCTACCTGATGCATCAGAAGGTGCGAGGCCCTTGCTAAATTCTGTGCACAGACTTTGAGATCTATACTTTAGACTGTATCTAAACCTGCTCCAACATGGACTGACATTCTGGCCTACTTTCAGCCGATGCGACTTGTCTGTCGCTGAACAGTCGCTTTTTATGTATTCAGCACCTATGTATAATGTTGTAAAAATGCTCTAGAAGCTAAAGTCGCAGAAATGTCACACATATTTGGCCTGCAACTTTCTGTGCGACAAATTCAGACAGGAAAAATCAGTATAAATCCTTAGAAAATTATCCCCCAGTGTCTCCATCCGCTGGCGGTATTGAATAAGCATTGCTGCACTGATGGGGTATGCATTAGACGAAAAAAAAGAAGAAAAAGAAGAATAATACGCCCAGAAAAGAGGCGAAAAGGAGAAAAACGTAAAAAAACGTGAAAAAAAAGTAAGAGGAAGAGAAGGGAAAAAAAGGTGGAAATGGGTTTAAAAGTGATTTCGGCGGAGAAATATATATATATATATATATATATATATATATATATATATATATACGCGCACACACACACATATATATAAACGTATTCTCCGTTGAGATATTGCAGCCGCTGCTGTGTCCAGGCCCAGGAGCCTTAGCACTGTGCTGTGATGTCACTCAATACCACTGACATCACTAGGTGTAAACAACATCTCTCCTTTGCTGTGTATGTGACTATGGAGCTGTTTGGTGATGTCGTCTATTATGGCCTTCATAGAAGCAACAGGAGATTGTTGCATCCATCTAGAACCCTCAGAACTACAGTGCTATGATGTCACTCACTTCCACAGGCCTTGCAGAGTGTAAACAACAACAACCCAGCTTTGTTGTGTATGTAACCATAGGGATTTGTGATGTCACCTAGAACCTTCACAGCAGCGACAGCTTTATGAGGAGCATCAGCACTGCTCTGCCTGAGCAGAACCATCACCGCCATAGGTTGTCAAATAACCCGGATTTAACCCACACAGGTAAGTCCAATGGGGTGCAGGCATGTCCTCTATGCTTACAGCTTCCCGTGGGTGTTGGTTTGATACCGTTTGGGGACAGCCAAGGAGGCATCTGCAGGCAACAAAGGTAGGTGTGTGCTTGTGTGTGTGTTTCCTATGCAGATCCTAAGCCCAGTGTCACATGCAAGTAGGAGGAGTAAGAAGGGTTCCTGGCAAATCCGGGTTATGGATTGCATTTAAAAAGGCCCCGTGGGAGTGCAATGGGCCCCTGTCTTGCTGCTTAGCAATAATGGTATGGGTTTAGGTTCTGCTGTGTGTACTGGTGGTTGACTGCCCCCCAGCCCAGAGTGTGCATGGAAAATTGTCTGGCAGCCTCCCTGACAGCAAGCAGTGATAGTGCCCATGAAGGGGACCTTGTTGGGCCCGCCCCTTTCACGGTTATCGCTTCTCGGCCTTTTGGCTAAGATCAAGTGTAGTATCTGTTCTTATCAGTTTAATATCTGATACGTCCCCTATCTGGGGACCATATATTAAATGGATTTTTGAGAACGGGGGCCGATTTCGAAGCTTGCTTCCGTCGCCCTATGCATTGACCCGATATGGCAGTATCTTCGGGTACAGTGCACCACCCCCTTACAGGGTTAAAAAGAAAGATTCCTACTTTCATTGCTACCTGCTTGCTGGCTAGCCAGCTAGCCAGCCCTGTGGGCCTTGCTGCTGCAGCCAAAAAACAAAAGGTGGTGCTGCTGCTGCTGCTTCTGCTGCTTCTGCTTGTGTCTGGCCGCTGTTGGAGCGTCCAGGCACAGGACTTCTGCTGCTGCTGACTAAATGGCCTCCTTAATTGGATCATTTGAGTAGCCAGCACACCTGTGCAGGTAGGGCATGACATGATAGGCAGCTGCCTTGATAGCGGGTGGGTGCTGAATGTTCCTAATTGACAAAATAAGATTAATGCTTATGAAGAAATATAAAATCTCATCCCTTCCCCAATATCGCGCCACACCCCTACCCCTTAATTCCCTGGTTGAACTTGATGGACATATGTCTTTTTTCGACCGTACTAACTATGTAACTATGTAACATAACATGGGGGGGGGGGGGGGGGGTCTCCTGGCTGTTCACACAGGTGTGTCATTGCTGTACATTGACCATGCATTGCTTCTGTGGTATTGCAAAGGCAAAGACAAATGCTTCCAGCCATCCATTGCACTAATGGATTGGTCATCAGCTGGCTGTCTATGTCCCGCATCAATATAGACCAAAGTACAGAGGGTTAGGCTATGCTATTGTGCACCTACCTGATGCATCAGAAGGTGCGAGGCCCTTGCTAAATTCTGTGCACAGACTTTGAGATCTATACTTTAGACTGTATCTAAACCTGCTCCAACATGGACTGACATTCTGGCCTACTTTCAGCCGATGCGACTTGTCTGTCGCTGAACAGTCGCTTTTTATGTATTCAGCACCTATGTATAATGTTGTAAAAATGCTCTAGAAGCTAAAGTCGCAGAAATGTCACACATATTTGGCCTGCAACTTTCTGTGCGACAAATTCAGACAGGAAAAATCAGTATAAATCCTTAGAAAATTATCCCCCAGTGTCTCCATCTGCTGGCGGTATTGAATAAGCATTGCTGCACTGATGGGGTATGCATTAGACGAAAAAAAAGAAGAAAAAGAAGAATAATACGCCCAGAAAAGAGGCGAAAAGGAGAAAAACGTAAAAAAACGTGAAAAAAAAGTAAGAGGAAGAGAAGGGAAAAAAAGGTGGAAATGGGTTTAAAAGTGATTTCGGCGGAGAAATATATATATATATATATATATATATATATATATATATATATATACGCGCACACACACACATATATATAAACGTATTCTCCGTTGAGATATTGCAGCCGCTGCTGTGTCCAGGCCCAGGAGCCTTAGCACTGTGCTGTGATGTCACTCAATACCACTGACATCACTAGGTGTAAACAACATCTCTCCTTTGCTGTGTATGTGACTATGGAGCTGTTTGGTGATGTCGTCTATTATGGCCTTCATAGAAGCAACAGGAGATTGTTGCATCCATCTAGAACCCTCAGAACTACAGTGCTATGATGTCACTCACTTCCACAGGCCTTGCAGAGTGTAAACAACAACAACCCAGCTTTGTTGTGTATGTAACCATAGGGATTTGTGATGTCACCTAGAACCTTCACAGCAGCGACAGCTTTATGAGGAGCATCAGCACTGCTCTGAGCAGAACCATCACCGCCATAGGTTGTCAAATAACCCGGATTTAACCCACACAGGTAAGTCCAATGGGGTGCAGGCATGTCCTCTATGCTTACAGCTTCCCGTGGGTGTTGGTTTGATACCGTTTGGGGACAGCCAAGGAGGCATCTGCAGGCAACAAAGGTAGGTGTGTGCTTGTGTGTGTGTTTCCTATGCAGATCCTAAGCCCAGTGTCACATGCAAGTAGGAGGAGTAAGAAGGGTTCCTGGCAAATCCGGGTTATGGATTGCATTTAAAAAGGCCCCGTGGGAGTGCAATGGGCCCCTGTCTTGCTGCTTAGCAATAATGGTATGGGTTTAGGTTCTGCTGTGTGTACTGGTGGTTGACTGCCCCCCAGCCCAGAGTGTGCATGGAAAATTGTCTGGCAGCCTCCCTGACAGCAAGCAGTGATAGTGCCCATGAAGGGGACCTTGTTGGGCCCGCCCCTTTCACGGTTATCGCTTCTCGGCCTTTTGGCTAAGATCAAGTGTAGTATCTGTTCTTATCAGTTTAATATCTGATACGTCCCCTATCTGGGGACCATATATTAAATGGATTTTTGAGAACGGGGGCCGATTTCGAAGCTTGCTTCCGTCGCCCTATGCATTGACCCGATATGGCAGTATCTTCGGGTACAGTGCACCACCCCCTTACAGGGTTAAAAAGAAAGATTCCTACTTTCATTGCTACCTGCTTGCTGGCTAGCCAGCTAGCCAGCCCTGTGGGCCTTGCTGCTGCAGCCAAAAAACAAAAGGTGGTGCTGCTGCTGCTGCTTCTGCTGCTTCTGCTTGTGTCTGGCCGCTGTTGGAGCGTCCAGGCACAGGACTTCTGCTGCTGCTGACTAAATGGCCTCCTTAATTGGATCATTTGAGTAGCCAGCACACCTGTGCAGGTAGGGCATGACATGATAGGCAGCTGCCTTGATAGCGGGTGGGTGCTGAATGTTCCTAATTGACAAAATAAGATTAATGCTTATGAAGAAATATAAAATCTCATCCCTTCCCCAATATCGCGCCACACCCCTACCCCTTAATTCCCTGGTTGAACTTGATGGACATATGTCTTTTTTCGACCGTACTAACTATGTAACTATGTAACATAACATGGGGGGGGGGGGGGGGGGGTCTCCTGGCTGTTCACACAGGTGTGTCATTGCTGTACATTGACCATGCATTGCTTCTGTGGTATTGCAAAGGCAAAGACAAATGCTTCCAGCCATCCATTGCACTAATGGATTGGTCATCAGCTGGCTGTCTATGTCCCGCATCAATATAGACCAAAGTACAGAGGGTTAGGCTATGCTATTGTGCACCTACCTGATGCATCAGAAGGTGCGAGGCCCTTGCTAAATTCTGTGCACAGACTTTGAGATCTATACTTTAGACTGTATCTAAACCTGCTCCAACATGGACTGACATTCTGGCCTACTTTCAGCCGATGCGACTTGTCTGTCGCTGAACAGTCGCTTTTTATGTATTCAGCACCTATGTATAATGTTGTAAAAATGCTCTAGAAGCTAAAGTCGCAGAAATGTCACACATATTTGGCCTGCAACTTTCTGTGCGACAAATTCAGACAGGAAAAATCAGTATAAATCCTTAGAAAATTATCCCCCAGTGTCTCCATCTGCTGGCGGTATTGAATAAGCATTGCTGCACTGATGGGGTATGCATTAGACGAAAAAAAAGAAGAAAAAGAAGAATAATACGCCCAGAAAAGAGGCGAAAAGGAGAAAAACGTAAAAAAACGTGAAAAAAAAGTAAGAGGAAGAGAAGGGAAAAAAAGGTGGAAATGGGTTTAAAAGTGATTTCGGCGGAGAAATATATATATATATATATATATATATATATATATATATATATATATACGCGCACACACACACATATATATAAACGTATTCTCCGTTGAGATATTGCAGCCGCTGCTGTGTCCAGGCCCAGGAGCCTTAGCACTGTGCTGTGATGTCACTCAATACCACTGACATCACTAGGTGTAAACAACATCTCTCCTTTGCTGTGTATGTGACTATGGAGCTGTTTGGTGATGTCGTCTATTATGGCCTTCATAGAAGCAACAGGAGATTGTTGCATCCATCTAGAACCCTCAGAACTACAGTGCTATGATGTCACTCACTTCCACAGGCCTTGCAGAGTGTAAACAACAACAACCCAGCTTTGTTGTGTATGTAACCATAGGGATTTGTGATGTCACCTAGAACCTTCACAGCAGCGACAGCTTTATGAGGAGCATCAGCACTGCTCTGCCTGAGCAGAACCATCACCGCCATAGGTTGTCAAATAACCCGGATTTAACCCACACAGGTAAGTCCAATGGGGTGCAGGCATGTCCTCTATGCTTACAGCTTCCCGTGGGTGTTGGTTTGATACCGTTTGGGGACAGCCAAGGAGGCATCTGCAGGCAACAAAGGTAGGTGTGTGCTTGTGTGTGTGTTTCCTATGCAGATCCTAAGCCCAGTGTCACATGCAAGTAGGAGGAGTAAGAAGGGTTCCTGGCAAATCCGGGTTATGGATTGCATTTAAAAAGGCCCCGTGGGAGTGCAATGGGCCCCTGTCTTGCTGCTTAGCAATAATGGTATGGGTTTAGGTTCTGCTGTGTGTACTGGTGGTTGACTGCCCCCCAGCCCAGAGTGTGCATGGAAAATTGTCTGGCAGCCTCCCTGACAGCAAGCAGTGATAGTGCCCATGAAGGGGACCTTGTTGGGCCCGCCCCTTTCACGGTTATCGCTTCTCGGCCTTTTGGCTAAGATCAAGTGTAGTATCTGTTCTTATCAGTTTAATATCTGATACGTCCCCTATCTGGGGACCATATATTAAATGGATTTTTGAGAACGGGGGCCGATTTCGAAGCTTGCTTCCGTCGCCCTATGCATTGACCCGATATGGCAGTATCTTCGGGTACAGTGCACCACCCCCTTACAGGGTTAAAAAGAAAGATTCCTACTTTCATTGCTACCTGCTTGCTGGCTAGCCAGCTAGCCAGCCCTGTGGGCCTTGCTGCTGCAGCCAAAAAACAAAAGGTGGTGCTGCTGCTGCTGCTTCTGCTGCTTCTGCTTGTGTCTGGCCGCTGTTGGAGCGTCCAGGCACAGGACTTCTGCTGCTGCTGACTAAATGGCCTCCTTAATTGGATCATTTGAGTAGCCAGCACACCTGTGCAGGTAGGGCATGACATGATAGGCAGCTGCCTTGATAGCGGGTGGGTGCTGAATGTTCCTAATTGACAAAATAAGATTAATGCTTATGAAGAAATATAAAATCTCATCCCTTCCCCAATATCGCGCCACACCCCTACCCCTTAATTCCCTGGTTGAACTTGATGGACATATGTCTTTTTTCGACCGTACTAACTATGTAACTATGTAACATAACATGGGGGGGGGGGGGGGTCTCCTGGCTGTTCACACAGGTGTGTCATTGCTGTACATTGACCATGCATTGCTTCTGTGGTATTGCAAAGGCAAAGACAAATGCTTCCAGCCATCCATTGCACTAATGGATTGGTCATCAGCTGGCTGTCTATGTCCCGCATCAATATAGACCAAAGTACAGAGGGTTAGGCTATGCTATTGTGCACCTACCTGATGCATCAGAAGGTGCGAGGCCCTTGCTAAATTCTGTGCACAGACTTTGAGATCTATACTTTAGACTGTATCTAAACCTGCTCCAACATGGACTGACATTCTGGCCTACTTTCAGCCGATGCGACTTGTCTGTCGCTGAACAGTCGCTTTTTATGTATTCAGCACCTATGTATAATGTTGTAAAAATGCTCTAGAAGCTAAAGTCGCAGAAATGTCACACATATTTGGCCTGCAACTTTCTGTGCGACAAATTCAGACAGGAAAAATCAGTATAAATCCTTAGAAAATTATCCCCCAGTGTCTCCATCTGCTGGCGGTATTGAATAAGCATTGCTGCACTGATGGGGTATGCATTAGACGAAAAAAAAGAAGAAAAAGAAGAATAATACGCCCAGAAAAGAGGCGAAAAGGAGAAAAACGTAAAAAAACGTGAAAAAAAAGTAAGAGGAAGAGAAGGGAAAAAAAGGTGGAAATGGGTTTAAAAGTGATTTCGGCGGAGAAATATATATATATATATATATATATATATATATATATATATATATACGCGCACACACACACATATATATAAACGTATTCTCCGTTGAGATATTGCAGCCGCTGCTGTGTCCAGGCCCAGGAGCCTTAGCACTGTGCTGTGATGTCACTCAATACCACTGACATCACTAGGTGTAAACAACATCTCTCCTTTGCTGTGTATGTGACTATGGAGCTGTTTGGTGATGTCGTCTATTATGGCCTTCATAGAAGCAACAGGAGATTGTTGCATCCATCTAGAACCCTCAGAACTACAGTGCTATGATGTCACTCACTTCCACAGGCCTTGCAGAGTGTAAACAACAACAACCCAGCTTTGTTGTGTATGTAACCATAGGGATTTGTGATGTCACCTAGAACCTTCACAGCAGCGACAGCTTTATGAGGAGCATCAGCACTGCTCTGCCTGAGCAGAACCATCACCGCCATAGGTTGTCAAATAACCCGGATTTAACCCACACAGGTAAGTCCAATGGGGTGCAGGCATGTCCTCTATGCTTACAGCTTCCCGTGGGTGTTGGTTTGATACCGTTTGGGGACAGCCAAGGAGGCATCTGCAGGCAACAAAGGTAGGTGTGTGCTTGTGTGTGTGTTTCCTATGCAGATCCTAAGCCCAGTGTCACATGCAAGTAGGAGGAGTAAGAAGGGTTCCTGGCAAATCCGGGTTATGGATTGCATTTAAAAAGGCCCCGTGGGAGTGCAATGGGCCCCTGTCTTGCTGCTTAGCAATAATGGTATGGGTTTAGGTTCTGCTGTGTGTACTGGTGGTTGACTGCCCCCCAGCCCAGAGTGTGCATGGAAAATTGTCTGGCAGCCTCCCTGACAGCAAGCAGTGATAGTGCCCATGAAGGGGACCTTGTTGGGCCCGCCCCTTTCACGGTTATCGCTTCTCGGCCTTTTGGCTAAGATCAAGTGTAGTATCTGTTCTTATCAGTTTAATATCTGATACGTCCCCTATCTGGGGACCATATATTAAATGGATTTTTGAGAACGGGGGCCGATTTCGAAGCTTGCTTCCGTCGCCCTATGCATTGACCCGATATGGCAGTATCTTCGGGTACAGTGCACCACCCCCTTACAGGGTTAAAAAGAAAGATTCCTACTTTCATTGCTACCTGCTTGCTGGCTAGCCAGCTAGCCAGCCCTGTGGGCCTTGCTGCTGCAGCCAAAAAACAAAAGGTGGTGCTGCTGCTGCTGCTTCTGCTGCTTCTGCTTGTGTCTGGCCGCTGTTGGAGCGTCCAGGCACAGGACTTCTGCTGCTGCTGACTAAATGGCCTCCTTAATTGGATCATTTGAGTAGCCAGCACACCTGTGCAGGTAGGGCATGACATGATAGGCAGCTGCCTTGATAGCGGGTGGGTGCTGAATGTTCCTAATTGACAAAATAAGATTAATGCTTATGAAGAAATATAAAATCTCATCCCTTCCCCAATATCGCGCCACACCCCTACCCCTTAATTCCCTGGTTGAACTTGATGGACATATGTCTTTTTTCGACCGTACTAACTATGTAACTATGTAACATAACATGGGGGGGGGGGGGGGGTCTCCTGGCTGTTCACACAGGTGTGTCATTGCTGTACATTGACCATGCATTGCTTCTGTGGTATTGCAAAGGCAAAGACAAATGCTTCCAGCCATCCATTGCACTAATGGATTGGTCATCAGCTGGCTGTCTATGTCCCGCATCAATATAGACCAAAGTACAGAGGGTTAGGCTATGCTATTGTGCACCTACCTGATGCATCAGAAGGTGCGAGGCCCTTGCTAAATTCTGTGCACAGACTTTGAGATCTATACTTTAGACTGTATCTAAACCTGCTCCAACATGGACTGACATTCTGGCCTACTTTCAGCCGATGCGACTTGTCTGTCGCTGAACAGTCGCTTTTTATGTATTCAGCACCTATGTATAATGTTGTAAAAATGCTCTAGAAGCTAAAGTCGCAGAAATGTCACACATATTTGGCCTGCAACTTTCTGTGCGACAAATTCAGACAGGAAAAATCAGTATAAATCCTTAGAAAATTATCCCCCAGTGTCTCCATCTGCTGGCGGTATTGAATAAGCATTGCTGCACTGATGGGGTATGCATTAGACGAAAAAAAAGAAGAAAAAGAAGAATAATACGCCCAGAAAAGAGGCGAAAAGGAGAAAAACGTAAAAAAACGTGAAAAAAAAGTAAGAGGAAGAGAAGGGAAAAAAAGGTGGAAATGGGTTTAAAAGTGATTTCGGCGGAGAAATATATATATATATATATATATATATATATATATATATACGCGCACACACACACATATATATAAACGTATTCTCCGTTGAGATATTGCAGCCGCTGCTGTGTCCAGGCCCAGGAGCCTTAGCACTGTGCTGTGATGTCACTCAATACCACTGACATCACTAGGTGTAAACAACATCTCTCCTTTGCTGTGTATGTGACTATGGAGCTGTTTGGTGATGTCGTCTATTATGGCCTTCATAGAAGCAACAGGAGATTGTTGCATCCATCTAGAACCCTCAGAACTACAGTGCTATGATGTCACTCACTTCCACAGGCCTTGCAGAGTGTAAACAACAACAACCCAGCTTTGTTGTGTATGTAACCATAGGGATTTGTGATGTCACCTAGAACCTTCACAGCAGCGACAGCTTTATGAGGAGCATCAGCACTGCTCTGCCTGAGCAGAACCATCACCGCCATAGGTTGTCAAATAACCCGGATTTAACCCACACAGGTAAGTCCAATGGGGTGCAGGCATGTCCTCTATGCTTACAGCTTCCCGTGGGTGTTGGTTTGATACCGTTTGGGGACAGCCAAGGAGGCATCTGCAGGCAACAAAGGTAGGTGTGTGCTTGTGTGTGTGTTTCCTATGCAGATCCTAAGCCCAGTGTCACATGCAAGTAGGAGGAGTAAGAAGGGTTCCTGGCAAATCCGGGTTATGGATTGCATTTAAAAAGGCCCCGTGGGAGTGCAATGGGCCCCTGTCTTGCTGCTTAGCAATAATGGTATGGGTTTAGGTTCTGCTGTGTGTACTGGTGGTTGACTGCCCCCCAGCCCAGAGTGTGCATGGAAAATTGTCTGGCAGCCTCCCTGACAGCAAGCAGTGATAGTGCCCATGAAGGGGACCTTGTTGGGCCCGCCCCTTTCACGGTTATCGCTTCTCGGCCTTTTGGCTAAGATCAAGTGTAGTATCTGTTCTTATCAGTTTAATATCTGATACGTCCCCTATCTGGGGACCATATATTAAATGGATTTTTGAGAACGGGGGCCGATTTCGAAGCTTGCTTCCGTCGCCCTATGCATTGACCCGATATGGCAGTATCTTCGGGTACAGTGCACCACCCCCTTACAGGGTTAAAAAGAAAGATTCCTACTTTCATTGCTACCTGCTTGCTGGCTAGCCAGCTAGCCAGCCCTGTGGGCCTTGCTGCTGCAGCCAAAAAACAAAAGGTGGTGCTGCTGCTGCTGCTTCTGCTGCTTCTGCTTGTGTCTGGCCGCTGTTGGAGCGTCCAGGCACAGGACTTCTGCTGCTGCTGACTAAATGGCCTCCTTAATTGGATCATTTGAGTAGCCAGCACACCTGTGCAGGTAGGGCATGACATGATAGGCAGCTGCCTTGATAGCGGGTGGGTGCTGAATGTTCCTAATTGACAAAATAAGATTAATGCTTATGAAGAAATATAAAATCTCATCCCTTCCCCAATATCGCGCCACACCCCTACCCCTTAATTCCCTGGTTGAACTTGATGGACATATGTCTTTTTTCGACCGTACTAACTATGTAACTATGTAACATAACATGGGGGGGGGGGGGGGGTCTCCTGGCTGTTCACACAGGTGTGTCATTGCTGTACATTGACCATGCATTGCTTCTGTGGTATTGCAAAGGCAAAGACAAATGCTTCCAGCCATCCATTGCACTAATGGATTGGTCATCAGCTGGCTGTCTATGTCCCGCATCAATATAGACCAAAGTACAGAGGGTTAGGCTATGCTATTGTGCACCTACCTGATGCATCAGAAGGTGCGAGGCCCTTGCTAAATTCTGTGCACAGACTTTGAGATCTATACTTTAGACTGTATCTAAACCTGCTCCAACATGGACTGACATTCTGGCCTACTTTCAGCCGATGCGACTTGTCTGTCGCTGAACAGTCGCTTTTTATGTATTCAGCACCTATGTATAATGTTGTAAAAATGCTCTTGAAGCTAAAGTCGCAGAAATGTCACACATATTTGGCCTGCAACTTTCTGTGCGACAAATTCAGACAGGAAAAATCAGTATAAATCCTTAGAAAATTATCCCCCAGTGTCTCCATCTGCTGGCGGTATTGAATAAGCATTGCTGCACTGATGGGGTATGCATTAGACGAAAAAAAAGAAGAAAAAGAAGAATAATACGCCCAGAAAAGAGGCGAAAAGGAGAAAAACGTAAAAAAACGTGAAAAAAAAGTAAGAGGAAGAGAAGGGAAAAAAAGGTGGAAATGGGTTTAAAAGTGATTTCGGCGGAGAAATATATATATATATATATATATATATATATATATATATATATATATATATATACGCGCACACACACACATATATATAAACGTATTCTCCGTTGAGATATTGCAGCCGCTGCTGTGTCCAGGCCCAGGAGCCTTAGCACTGTGCTGTGATGTCACTCAATACCACTGACATCACTAGGTGTAAACAACATCTCTCCTTTGCTGTGTATGTGACTATGGAGCTGTTTGGTGATGTCGTCTATTATGGCCTTCATAGAAGCAACAGGAGATTGTTGCATCCATCTAGAACCCTCAGAACTACAGTGCTATGATGTCACTCACTTCCACAGGCCTTGCAGAGTGTAAACAACAACAACCCAGCTTTGTTGTGTATGTAACCATAGGGATTTGTGATGTCACCTGGAACCTTCACAGCAGCGACAGCTTTATGAGGAGCATCAGCACTGCTCTGCCTGAGCAGAACCATCACCGCCATAGGTTGTCAAATAACCCGGATTTAACCCACACAGGTAAGTCCAATGGGGTGCAGGCATGTCCTCTATGCTTACAGCTTCCCGTGGGTGTTGGTTTGATACCGTTTGGGGACAGCCAAGGAGGCATCTGCAGGCAACAAAGGTAGGTGTGTGCTTGTGTGTGTGTTTCCTATGCAGATCCTAAGCCCAGTGTCACATGCAAGTAGGAGGAGTAAGAAGGGTTCCTGGCAAATCCGGGTTATGGATTGCATTTAAAAAGGCCCCGTGGGAGTGCAATGGGCCCCTGTCTTGCTGCTTAGCAATAATGGTATGGGTTTAGGTTCTGCTGTGTGTACTGGTGGTTGACTGCCCCCCAGCCCAGAGTGTGCATGGAAAATTGTCTGGCAGCCTCCCTGACAGCAAGCAGTGATAGTGCCCATGAAGGGGACCTTGTTGGGCCCGCCCCTTTCACGGTTATCGCTTCTCGGCCTTTTGGCTAAGATCAAGTGTAGTATCTGTTCTTATCAGTTTAATATCTGATACGTCCCCTATCTGGGGACCATATATTAAATGGATTTTTGAGAACGGGGGCCGATTTCGAAGCTTGCTTCCGTCGCCCTATGCATTGACCCGATATGGCAGTATCTTCGGGTACAGTGCACCACCCCCTTACAGGGTTAAAAAGAAAGATTCCTACTTTCATTGCTACCTGCTTGCTGGCTAGCCAGCTAGCCAGCCCTGTGGGCCTTGCTGCTGCAGCCAAAAAACAAAAGGTGGTGCTGCTGCTGCTGCTTCTGCTGCTTCTGCTTGTGTCTGGCCGCTGTTGGAGCGTCCAGGCACAGGACTTCTGCTGCTGCTGACTAAATGGCCTCCTTAATTGGATCATTTGAGTAGCCAGCACACCTGTGCAGGTAGGGCATGACATGATAGGCAGCTGCCTTGATAGCGGGTGGGTGCTGAATGTTCCTAATTGACAAAATAAGATTAATGCTTATGAAGAAATATAAAATCTCATCCCTTCCCCAATATCGCGCCACACCCCTACCCCTTAATTCCCTGGTTGAACTTGATGGACATATGTCTTTTTTCGACCGTACTAACTATGTAACTATGTAACATAACATGGGGGGGGGGGGGGGGGGTCTCCTGGCTGTTCACACAGGTGTGTCATTGCTGTACATTGACCATGCATTGCTTCTGTGGTATTGCAAAGGCAAAGACAAATGCTTCCAGCCATCCATTGCACTAATGGATTGGTCATCAGCTGGCTGTCTATGTCCCGCATCAATATAGACCAAAGTACAGAGGGTTAGGCTATGCTATTGTGCACCTACCTGATGCATCAGAAGGTGCGAGGCCCTTGCTAAATTCTGTGCACAGACTTTGAGATCTATACTTTAGACTGTATCTAAACCTGCTCCAACATGGACTGACATTCTGGCCTACTTTCAGCCGATGAGACTTGTCTGTCGCTGAACAGTCGCTTTTTATGTATTCAGCACCTATGTATAATGTTGTAAAAATGCTCTAGAAGCTAAAGTCGCAGAAATGTCACACATATTTGGCCTGCAACTTTCTGTGCGACAAATTCAGACAGGAAAAATCAGTATAAATCCTTAGAAAATTATCCCCCAGTGTCTCCATCTGCTGGCGGTATTGAATAAGCATTGCTGCACTGATG